>NW_026948576.1:0-113516 GCF_035770615.1 Melospiza melodia melodia
TAACGTGAGGGGAGAAAAGGGTGGGAAACGTGAGGGGAAAAGGGAAAGAAACGTGAGGAGAAGACAGAGGGAAATGTGAGGGGAAAAGAAAGGGAAACGTGAGAGGAGAAGAGAGAAAAAAGTGAGGGGAAAGGAGGGGAAACAGGAGGGGAAGACAGGGAAATGTGAGGGGAGAAAAGGGCGGAAAACGTCAGGGGAGAAGAGAGAGAATCGTGAGGGGAGAAAAGGGCGGGAATATTGAGGGGGAAACAGGCAGGGAACGTGAGGGGAAGGAAATGAGGAGGGAAATGTGAGGGAGAAAAGAGGGGAAATGTGAGGGAAAAAGGGAGAAATGTGAAGGGAGAAAAGGGAGGGAAACGTGAGGGAGAAGAGAGAGAAATGTGAGGAAAAAAGGGTGGGGAACATGAGGGGAAAAGGGAGGGAAACGAGGGGAGAAGAGAGAAATGTGAAGGGAGAAAAGGGCGGGAATCGTGAGGGAGAAAAGAGTGGAATCGTGAGGAGAAGACAGAGGGAAATGTGAGGGGAAAAGAAAGGGAAATACGAGGGGAAAGAGAGGGAAATATGACAGGAAACAAGAGGAAAATGTGAGGGGGAAAAGGGCAGGAGAAACCAGAAAAAGTGAGGGGAAAAAAGAAAGAAGTGAGAGAAAAAGTGTGGAAAGGGGAGATAAAAGGACGGTGAACATGGGAAAATCCCCCAATACAACTTAGGGACCCTGCACTCACATTTTACCCCAAAAATATTCCTTCCATCACTTATAGATATCTCAGATTTTACCCCACAATTTTTCTGACCCGTCACAAAAAATCACCTCATTTTACCCCCAAAATGTCCCCTCCAACAACCTCATTTTTACTCAAAATGGTCATTTTCTCCCTCAAGATTGGCTGTACCTGGGGAAAAAGTGAGGAAAAACTCCAAGATCTCAGAGGTTGTTTTTTTTTCAGCAATATTTTAATTACAGGACAAAGAAGCTGCTACGTGAATATATATTTATATAATAAATCCGTAAAGTTATAAAGGAAACCGGAATTTTCTGCTTCCCGTCAAAATTTTCCAGGATCAGGCGCTTTATTAGGTGGATTTCTCATAATTTTCCTCTTTGTTCTCTTAATTTTTAAGACTTTTTCACAGTTCTCCTTATTTTTCTCTTGATTTTTCTCCTTACTCTTCTTATTTATCATTATTTTCCCGTATTTTTCTGTATTCCTCAGATTTCTCTATGATTTTCCTCATTCCTCATCTAATTTTTCCACATTTTTCATTTCTCTTTATTTTTTTCCTAATTTTCCATTTATCTCCACATTTTTATCCACGTTTTTCCTCCTATTTTTTTTCTAATTTTAATTCCTCTGTGCTTCTCATTTCTCGCCGTTTTTCCCTACTCCCCCCCTATTTCCCCCATTTATTTTTTTGGTCCACAAAACGCTGCTCGAGGCGGGAATGTGAGTGAAAAAACCTAAAAAAAAAAACCCCTAAAACCCCGAAATTTTCCCCATAAATTACGTGAGAAGCGGGGGCAACGTGAGGGAGAGGAACCGCTCGGGCTGCGCCGCTGATCCCGTGGAAAACAGTGGGAAAATTTCTCTTTTCTCTCTCTCTCTCTCTTCTTCTGCGTTCTCGTTACCAAAAATACATTTCGGCGAGCGTCCGAGGAAAAGTGGGAATTGCATCCCGAAATATCCAAGATCAATCAACTGTTGCATAGTAGGAGGCGGGGAGGGATCCTGGGGGACCCTGATGGACCCTCGGGGCTTCTGGGGGACCCTCAGGATCTGAGACCGTCAGGAATCCTGGGGATCCTTGGGGCTCTGGAACCATCAGGGATCCAAGATCCTCGGGCATTTGGACCACGGGGACACTGGCGGACCCTTGACCCGCGGATCCTCAGGGATCCAGGACCAGCAGGGACCATCTGAGATCCTGGGGATCCGTGACCATCAGGACCCTCAGGGATCCGGGATCTGGAGGATCCTGGGGCATCTGGGACTGTTGGGATCCTGAGGTCCTTGGGGATCCTGGGGGACCCGGAACTGTTGGAATCTGGGATCCTCAAGGATCCTGGGGGATTTGGGACTGTCAGGGATCTGGGATTCCCGAGAATTCTGGGGCATCCTCAGGGATTCGGGACTGTCAGGGATCCGAGATCCTGGGATCCTGGACTGTTGGAGATTTGGGATCCTCGGGGACCCTCGGGATCCTGGGGGACCCTCGGGATCCTGAGGGGTCCTGGGATCCTGAGGGGTCCTTGGGGATCCTGGGGGTCCTCGGGGATCCTGGGGGGGGGCATGGGGATCCTGAGGGGGTCCTGGGGATCCTGAGGGGTCTTGGGGATCCTGAGGGACCCGGACTGTCAGGATCTGGGATCCCCAGGGATCCTGTGGAATCCCTGTGAATTTGCGGGATCCTCAGGGATTTGGGAGCATCAGGGATCCTCGGGGATCGTCAGGGATCCAGGATCCTCGGGGACCCTTGGGGATGTGGGACTGTCGGGGATTTTGGGATCCCTGGGGACCCCTGGATCCTGAGGGCTCCTGGGGATCCTGGGGGGTCCTGGGGGATCCTGAGGGTCCGGGGCCGTCGGGGCTCCGGGATCCCGGGGAACCCTGAGGGCCCGAGGATCCGGGGATCCGCTCAGAGGTCGCTCTCGCCGTAGAGCGCGGTGCTGAAGGATTTGTAGTCCAGCGCCGCGGGCACGGCGTCGGGGCCGGCGTAGGGCGCCATGCGCGCGATGCAGTACTCGGCCTGCCGCGCCGGCAGCTCCGCCGCAGCTCCGCCGCCGTTGTAGTTTCTGGGGGGGAAAGACGGGAAACGGAGAGAACGGGGGAAAATGGGAGAGAAATCAGGGAGGAAAAAACGGGGGAAAATGGGGAAAAATGTCCCAAGCCCCCCAAACCCCGTTTCCCCGTTCCGCCAGCCCCCCAAACCCCATTTCCCGCTTCCCCAGCCCCCCAAACCCCGTTTCCCCCGTTCCCGAGCCCCCCAAACCCCGTTTCCCCCATTCCTGAGCCCCCAAACCCCGTTCCCCCGTTCCCCAGCCCCCCAAACCCCGTTTCCCCCATTCCTGAGCCCCCCAAACCCCGTTTCCCCCGTTCCCCAGCCCCCCAAACCCCGTTCCTCCCCGTTCCCAGAGCCCCCAAACCCCGTTTCCCCCGTTCCCCGAGCCCCCCAAACCCCGTTTCCCCCGTTCCCTTCAGCCCCCCAAACCCCGTTTCCCCCAATTCCCAGCCCCCAAACCCCGTTCTCCCCGTTCCCCAGTCCCCCCAAACCCCGTTTCCCCCGTTCCCACGCCCCCAAACCCCGTTTCCCCCCATTCCTGAGCCCCCAAAACCCCGTTTCCCCCGTTCCCCAGCCCCCCAAACCCCGTTTTCCCCGTTCCCCAACCCCGTTTCCCCCGTTCCCCAGCCCCCCCAAAGCCCCCTGTGCCCACCTTGTCTCCGGCCAGCACGCGGAAGCTGTTGATGACCTGCTCGGCCGTGTCCGTGTCCGTGGTCTCGCGGGACATGAAGTCGATGAAGGCCTGGAAGGTGACGCTGCCGCTGCCGTTGGATCCACCACGGCCATGATGCGCTGAACTCGGCGTCGCCCTGCGGGGACGGCGGGGTCGGGGCGCTGCTGGTGCCCAGGGGCGTTCCAGAACGTTCCAGCAGGGAACTGGGGGGTTTCCAGGGCGTTCCAGAACGTTCCAGCAGGAATTGGGGGCTCTGCTGGTGCCCAGGCGTTCCAGAACGTTCCAGCAGGAAACTGGGGGGGTTTCCAGGGCGTTCCAGAACGTTCCAGCAGGGAATTGGGGGCTCTGCTGGTGCCCAGGGCGTTCCAGAACGTTCCAGCAGGGAATTGGGGGAGTTTTCCAGAACGTTCCACCAGGGAATTGGGGGGCGCTGCTGGTGCCCAGGGCGTTCCAGAACGTTCCAGCAGGGAACTGGGGGATTTCCAGGGCGTTCCAGAATGTTCCACCAGGGGACTGGGGGGGTTTTCCAGAACGTTCCACCAGGGAATCGGGGGGGTTTCCACCATTCCTGGGCTCTCCTTGCCCTTCGTCCTCCCCCCCGCGGGGATGGGATGGAAAAAGAGGAAAAGAGGAGGAAAAATGATGGAAAAAGGAGGGAAAAAAAATGATGGAAAAAGGAGGAAATCCAAGGTGAAAAAGGAGGAAAAAAGGAGGACTAAAGAAGGAAAAAGGATGGAAAAAAAGGAGGAAAAAAGGATGGAAAAAAAGGAGGAAAAAAGGATGGAAAAAAAGGATGGAAAATGGAAATCAAGGTGAAAAAGGAGGTAAAAGAGAGGAAAAATGATGAAAAAGGAGGAAAAAAGGAGGGAAAAAAGGATGGAAAAAAAGATGGACAAAGGATGGAAAGAAGGAGGAAAAATTATGGCAAAAGGAGGAGAAAAGGATAAAAAAAGGAGGAAAAAAGGAGGAAAAAAGAAAGAAAAAAGGAGAAATGCAAGGTGAAAAAGCAAGAAAAAGAGGAAAAGGGGAGGTTACCAGGCCGGATCCTGCAGAGCCCAGCAGGGCGCGGAAATCGTTGGAGGCCGAGCGGCGCTTGGGCTGAACGGGAGAGGAGGAGGAGGAGGAGGAGGAGGAGGAGGAGGGAGAGAAAGACGAGAATCCGTTAGAGGAGAAAACCGGCTCCGAAATGGAGGGGACGAACGGGAGGAAGGAATCTTGGAATGCGGAGTGAAGGAATTTAGGAAGGGATTTAGGATTCAGGAAGGAAGGATTTAGGAAGGAATTTAGGAAGGAATTTAGGATTTTAGGAAGGAATTTAGGATTTTAGGAAGGAATTTAGGAAGGAAGGAAGGAATTAAGAAGGAATTCAGGAATTCAGGAAGGAATTTAGGATTTAGGAAGGAATTTAGGAAGGGATTTAGGAATTTAGGAAGGAATTCAGGAAGGAATTTAGGATTTTAGGAAGGAATTCAGGAAGGAATTTAGGATTTTAGGAAGGAATTTAGGAGGAAGCAATTTAGAAAGGGATTTAGGAATTTAGGAAGGAAGGAATTTAGGAAGGAATTTAGGAATTCAGGAAGGAATTTAGGAATTTAGGAAGGAATTTAGAGAAGGAAGAGGAATTTAGGAAGGAAGGAATTTAGAAAGGAATTTAGGAAGGAAGGAATTTAGGAGGGAAGCAATTAGGAAGGGATTTAGGAATTTAGGAAGGAATTTAGGATTTTAGGAAGGAATTTAGGAAGGAAGGAAGGAAGGAATTTAGGAAGGAAGGAATTTAGGATTTTAGAAGGAATTTAGGAAGGGATTTAGGAAGGAATTTAGGAATTCAGGAAGGAATTTAGAATTTAGAATTCAGGAAGGAATTTAGGAATTTAGGAAGGAATTTAGGAAGGAAGGAATTTAGGAAAGAATTTAGGAGGGAATTTAGGAAGGGATTTAGGCATTTAGGAAGGAATTTAGGAATTTAGGAAGGAATTTAGGAAGGAATTTAGGAAGGGATTTAGGAAGGGATTTAGGCATTTAGGAAGGATTTAGGATTTTTAGGGAAGGCATTTAGGAAGGAGGAGGAGAGGAGGAGAGGAGAGGATGAGAGGATGAGGATGAGGATGAGGATGAGAGGATGAGGATAGAGGAGGGGGATGAGGATGAGGATGAGGATGAGGATGGGATGAGGATGAGGAGAGGATGAGGATGGAGAGGGATGAGGATGAGGATGAGGATGAGGATGGAGGATGGATGAGATGAGGATGAGGATGAGGATGAGATGAGGATGAGATGATGAGGATGAGGGATGGGGATGAGGATGAGAGAGATGAGGATGAGGATGGGGATGAGATGAGATGGGATGAGGATGAGGATGAGGATGAGGATGGGGATGGGGATGAGGACGAGGATGACGATGACGATGAGGATGAGGATGAGGATGAGGACTGAGGATGAGGATGAGGATGAAGCAGGCCGTACCTGCGGTCGTCTCTCCACGTCGTAGCCCAGGCTGATCAAACAGGCCTTGAACTCTCAGGCCCAGGGCGCCGCCGTGGTCCTGAGCAAATGGGGAAAAATGGGGGAAAAATGAGGGAAAAAATGGGGGGAAAATGAGGGAAAACAGGATCCCAGATCCCCCAGACCCCCATGGCCCTGGGCAAACACAGAAAAAATGGGGGAAAATGAGGGAAAACAGGAACAGCTCCATCCCAGATCCCCTGGGATCCCTCAGGGCCCAGGGCACCACTGAGATCCTGAGCAAACACAGAAAATGGGGGAAAAAGAGGGAAAATGAGGGAAAAAATGGGGGAAAATGAGGGAAAATGAGGGAAAATGAGGGGAAAATGAGGGGAAACAGGATCCCAGATCCCCATTCCAGGGGAGATCCCAAACCCCCAGATCCCTGGGATCCTCAGGGCCCAGGGCACTGCTGTAGTCCTGAGCAAACACAGAGGAAAAAATGGGGAAAATGAGGGGAAAAATGAGAGAAAATGAGGTAAAAGGAAAAAATGGGGGAAAATGAGGGGGAAAATGAGGGGAAAAATGGGGGGAAATGAGGGGAAATATGGGGGAAAATGAGGGAAAAAATGAGGGAAAATGAGGGAAAAAATGAGGGAAAATGAGGGAAAACAGGATCCCAAATCCCCCATTCCAGGGGAGATCCCAAACCCTCGGATCCCCCCGGATCCCCTGGGATCCCTCAGGGCCCAGGGCACCAATGAGGTCCTGAGCAAACACAGAGGAAAAAATGGGGGAAAATGAGGGGGAAAATGGGGGGAAATGAGGGAAAACAGGATCCCAGATCCCCCATTCCAGGGGGGATCCCAAACCCCCGGATCCCCCCGGATCCCCGGGACCCCCGGGCCCCCCGACCTTGTCGAAGTGGTTGAAGGAGGCGCGGAACTCCTGCATCTGCTCCTGGCTGATGCCCTTGGCGTCGCGGGTCAGGATCTGGTTCTCCACCTCGTTGATGGTCCGGGCGATCGTGGTCAGCAGCTGCTCCCAGCCCACGCGCAGGTGCTGGCAGGGAGACGGAGAACCCTGAGCGCCTGGGGGGGATCTGGGGATCTTGGGATCACCTTGGGAGGGATCTGGTGAGCTTGGGAGAACCCTGGGGGGATCTGGGGACCTTGGGAGCACCTGGGAGGGATAGGGTGACCCTGAGAGCACCTGGGGGGATCTGGGGATCTTGGGAGCACCCTGGGGGATGGTGAGCTTGGGGTCACCCTGAGCACCTGGGGGGATCTGGTGAGCTTGGGGTCACCTTGGGGGATCTGGTGAGCTTGGGAGCACCTGGGGGGTATCTGGTGACCCTGGGATCACTCTGAGCACCTGGGGGGATCTGGTGAGCTTGGGGTCACCTTGGGGGGATCTGGGGACCTTGGGAGCACCTGGGGGGGATCTGGGGACCTTGGGATCACCCTGGGGGGATCTGGTGAGCTTGGGAGCACCCTGAGCGTCTGGGGGGGGCTGGTGATCCTGGGGTCATCTTGGAGGGATCTGGTGATCCTGGGGTCACCTTGGGGGGATCTGGTGAGCTTGGGAGCACCCTGAGCGCCTGGGGGGGATCTGGTGAGCTTGGGATCACCCTGGGGGGATCTGGTGATCCTGGGGTCACCCTGGGGGGTCTGGTGAGCTTGGGGTCACCTTGGGGGGATCTGGTGAGCTTGGGATCACCCTGAGCGCCTGGGGGGGCCTGGTGAGCTTGGGGTCACCTTGGGAGGGATCTGGTGAGCTTGGGATTACCCTGAGCACCCTGGGGGGATCTGGTGAGCTTGGGAGCGCCTGGGGGGATCTGGTGAGTTTGGGGTCACCTTGGGGGGACCTGGTGACCCTGGGAGCACCCTGAGCGCCCTGGGGGGGATCTGGTGAGCTTGGGAGCACCCTGGGGGGATCTGGTGACCCTGGGATCACCCTGAGCACCTGGGGGGGATCTGGTGAGCTTGGGATCACCCTGGGGGGATCTGGTGATCCTGGGGTCACCCTGGGGGGTCTGGTGAGCTTGGGGTCACCTTGGGGGGACCTGGTGACCCTGGGATCACCCTGAGCACCTGGGGGGATCTGGTGAGCTTGGGGTCACCTTGGGAGGGATCTGGTGAGCTTGGGGTCACCCTGAGCACCCTGGGGGGACCTGGTGATCTTGGGAGCACCTGGGGGGATCTGGTGACCTTGGGGTCACCTTGGGGGGGATCTGGTGACCTTGGGAGCGTCCTGATCCCCTAGATGACCCCAAACCCCTTTGGTGACCCCAAACCCCCTCAGGGTGACCCCAAACCCCCTCAGGGTGACCCCAAACCCTGAGGGACAACCCCAAATCCCCTCGGAATTACCCCAATTCCCTCAGGACAACATCGAGTCCCCTCAGGATGACCCCAAACCCCTTTGGTGACCCCAAATCCCCTTGGGTGACCCCAAACCCCTTTGGTGACCCCAAATCCCCTCAGGATGACCCCAAACCCCCTCAGACGACCTCGAATCCCCTCAGAGTGACCCCAAATCTCCCTCGGGACAACTCCAGATCCCCTTGGGACAACCTCAAATCTCCTTGGATTGACCCCAAATCCCCTCAGGATGACCCCAAACCCCTTTGGTGACCCCAAATCCCCTCAGGGTGACCCCAAATCTCCTCGGGACAACTCCAAATCCCCTTGGGACGACCTCAAATCTCCTTGGATGACCTTGAGTCTCCTTGGGTTGACCCCAAATCCCTCAGGATGACCCCAAACCCCTTTGGTGACCCAAACCCCCTTAGTGACCCCGAACCCTGAGGGACAACCTCAAATCTCCTTGGGACAACCTCAAATCTCCTTGGGTTGACCCCGAACCCCTTTGGTGACCCCGAACCCCCGTGGTGAGCCCGGGTGCCACCTCCATGGTGTAGTTGGAGTGCTGGTTGTCGAAGATGAGCGCCTCCTGCACCAGCTGGTGCTGCTGCTCCAGCAGCTCCAGGTTGGGCTTGTACTCCACGATGTTCTGCTCGTACTCCTTCAGGTGGTTCAGCTGGTCCTCCAGGGTGCCGTTCATCTCGATGGAGATGCGCCCGATCTCCTGGGGACACCAAGGGTGGGATTCCGTTCCGGAGCTGATCCCAATGACCCCAGTCCCACCAGATCCCACCAGGGCGATTCCAGAGCTGCTTCCACCATCTCCACCATCACCTCATCTCCATCATTCCACCATCTCCACCATGTCACCATCCCACAATCCCTGTCTCCATCTCCACCTTCTCCACCATCCCACCATGTCCATCATCTCCATCTCCACCATTTCTGCCCGATCTCCTGGGGACACCAAGGGTGGGATCCGTTCCGGAGCTGATCCCAATGACCCCAGTCCCACCAGATCCCACCAGATCCCCATCCTGATCCCAGACCCCTCAGGCAGGAACTCCATCCCGTTCATCTCGATGGAGATGCGCCCGATCTCCCGGGGACGTGGACATGGAGGGTTCCATTCCAGAGCTGGTCCCAACCATCCCGGCCCCACCAGGGCGATTCCAGAGCTGCTTCCATCATCTCCACCATCACCATCATCTCCACCATCACCATCATCTCCACCATCACCATCATCTCCATCATTCACCATCTCCATCTCCATCCCACCATCCCAGTATTCCCAGTTCCTGACCTCCATCTTGGTCTGGATCCAGGGCCCCACGCGGTTGGCCTGGCTCCCGAACTGAACCCATCTCCACCATCTCCATCCCACCATCTCCATCATCTCCACCATCTCCATCTCCACCATCTCCACCATCTCCATCCACCATCTCCACCATCTCCATCTCCATCATCTCCATCCCTTCTCCATCTCCACCATCTCCATCTCCACCATCTCCACCATCTCCATCTCCACCATCTCCATCCCACCATCTCCATCCCACCATCTCCATTATCTCCCCCATCTCCACCTCCACCATCTCCATCTCCACCATCTCCATGCCACCATCCTGGTGTTCCTGACCTCCATCTTGGTCTGGATCCAGGGCCCCACGCGGTTGGCCTGGCTCCCGAACTGAACCCATCTCCACCATCTCCATCCCACCATCCCAGTGCTCCCAGTTCCTGGTGGTTCCTGACCTCCATCTTGGTCTGGATCCAGGGTCCCACGCGGTTGGCCTGGCTCCCGAATTGTCTCCTCAGGTGCTCGTTGGAGTTCTGCCGGTTTCTGCTCCTCCTCAGCGCCTGGTCCCCGCTTGGGCACCAACTGCTGCACCTGGCAGCGGGGAAACGGGGAAAAACGGTGGGAAACGGGGAAAAACGGGGAAAAACGGTGGGAAACGGGGAAAAACGGGGAAAAACGTGGGAAACGGGGAAAAATAAAATATGGGAAATGGGGAAAAATGGGGAAAAATGGTGGGAAACGGGGAAAAACGGTGGGAAACGGGGAAAATGGTGGGAAATGGGGAAGAATGGTGGGAAATGGGGAAAAATGGTGGGAAATGGGGAAGAATGGTGGGAAACGGGGAAGAATGGTGGGAAATGGGGAAAAATGGTGGGAAAAATGGTGGGAAATGGGGAAAAACGGTGGGAAACGGGGAAAATGGTGGGAAATGGGAAAAATGGTGGGAAATGGGGAAAAACGGTGGGAAACGGGGAAAAATGGTGGGAAAAATGGTGGGGAAATGGGGAAAAATGGTGGGAAATGGGAAAATGGTGGAAAAATGGTGGAAATGGGGAAAAATATGGGAGATGGGGAAAAATATGGGAGATGGAGAAAAATGGTGGGAGATGGGGAAAATAATGGGAAATGGAGAAAAGATATGGGAGATGCTGCTGGGAAACGGGGAAATTGGGAAAAAATGGGAAAAAATATGGAAATGCTGCTGGGAAATTGGGAAATCGGGAAAAAATGGGAAAAAATATGGGAAATGCTCCTGGGAAACTGGGAAACTCTGCTGGGAAACTGGGAAATTGGGAAAAATGGGAAAGGGATGGGAAATGCTGCTGGGAAACTGGGAAAAGGGGTGGGAAACCCTCCTGGGAAACTGGGAAAAATGGGGAAAAAAATAGGAAAAGGGTGGGAAACGCTGCTGGGGAACTGGGAAATTGGGGAAAAATGGACAAGGGGTGGAAACGCTGCTGGGAAAGGGGAAAAGCAGGAAAGGGGATGGGAAAACCTGCTGGGAAACTGGGAAATTGGGAAAAATGGGGAAAATATGGGAAATGCTGCTGGGAAACTGGGAAATTGGGAAAAAATGGATGGGAAAATGCTGCTGGGAAACTGGGAAAAGGGGTGGGAAACTCTACTGGGAAACTGGGAAACCGCGGGGGAAAACTGGGAAACGGGGATGGAAAACTCCGTTGGGAAAGGGCGCAAACCGCAGGAAAACGGGAAAAACTGCAGGGAAAAGTGGGAAAAGGTGGGAGAAAGGAGGAAGAGGAAGAGGAAGAGGAAGAGGAAGAGGAAGGCCGTGCCCGTACCCGCTCCCACTTGGAGTTGATGACCTGGGCCGTGACCGAGGTGTAGGGGTTGCCCGCGGGCAGCTGCAGCCCGTGCAGCTCCGCCAGGCGCTGCGCCTCGCCCTGGATGCCCAGGATGGCCTCGCGCTCCCGGTCAGCGTCCCCCAGCGTGGACTTGAACTGCTCGTGGGCTGTGATCAGGCCCTGGGGAAATGGGAACAGAATTCATTATTGCTCAGAATTAATTATTCCGTGAATTATTCCGTGCCCCCAGCGTGGACTTGAACTGCTCGTGGGCTGTGATCAGGCCCTGGGGAAATGGGAACAGAATTCATTATTGCTCAGAATTAATTATTCCGTGGATTATTCCGTGCCCCCAGCGTGGACTTGAACTGCTCGTGGGCTGTGATCAGGCCCTGCAGGGAAATGGGACAGGGAACTGAATTAATTATTGCTCAGAATTAATTATTCCGTGGATTATTCCGTGCCCCCAGCGTGGACTTGAACTGCTCGTGGGCTGTGATCAGGCCCTGGGGAAATGGGGCAGAGGGAATTGTTCCACAGAATTATTGCTCAGAATTGTTCCTTAGAATAAATCCATAGAATTATTGCTCAGAATTGTTCCTTAGAATAAATCCATAGAATTATTGCTCAGAATTGTTCCTTAGAATAATTCCACAGAATTACTGCTCAGAATTGTTCCTTAGAATAATTCCATAGAATTATTGCTCAGAATTGTTCCTTAGAATAATTCCATAGAATTATTGCTCAGAATTATTGCTCAGAATTGTGACTCAGAATTGTTCCACAGAATTATTCCTCAGAATTACTCCACAGATTTATTCCACAGACTAATTCCAGAGACTAATTCCAGAGAATTCCTTAGAACTATTCCATAGAATTATCCCACAGAGTAATTCCACAGAATTATCCCACAGAATTATTCCATGGAATTATCCCACAGAATCGTTCCACAAAATTCCTCAGAATTCCACAAAATAGTTCCACAGAACTCCTGAGAATTATTCCACAGAATAAGTCCTCAGAATAAATTCCACAGAATTAATTCCACAGAATAAATTCCACAGAATTAATTCCACAGATTTATTCCACAGAATTAATTCCACAGAATAATTCCTCAAAATTCCAAGGATTGCAGCTGGGAGCTGCTCAACCCCCAAACCTCCGTCCTCCACCACAAAACCACCAAGAAAACGCCCGAACCCCACCCAAAACCACCCTGAAAATGTCTTTTTTTTTTTTGGGTTTTTTTAAATTATTTCGGGAGAGGAGTGTGGGAACGGTGGATTCCCACCTGGATCTCCTCGATGGTGTGCACGATGAACATGTCCTGCAGGTCCTCCATGGCGCTCTCCATCCAGTTTGTTGAACGGCGCCGCGCGCTTGGCGTACTCCAGGTGCAGCTCGTCGATGGTCTCCAGCTGCTTCTCCATTTTCTGGGGACAGAAACGCCAAAATTGGGATCAGGGGTTTGGATCTGGGGTTGGGATTGGGATCCATGGATTGGGATCCAGCTCGTCGATGGTCTCCAGCTGCTTCTCCATTTTCTGGGGACAGAAACGCCAAAATTGGGATCAGGGATGGGGATCTGGGGTTGGGATCCAGCTCGTCGATGGTCTCCAGCTGCTTCTCCATTTTCTGGGGACAGAAACGCCAGAATTGGGATCAGGGGTTGGGATCTGGGGTTGGGATCTGGGGTTGGGATCAGGGGTTGGGATCCATGGATTGGGATCCATGGATTGGGATGCAAGTGCAGCTCATAAATGGTCTCCAGCTGCCTCTCCATTTTCTGGGGACAGAAACGCCAGAATTGGGATCAGGGGTTGGGGATCCCAGGGGTGTTTGGGATCAGGGATTGGGATCTGGGGTTGGGATTGGGATCCATGGATTGGGATCCAGCTCTTCGATGGTCTCCAGCTGCTTCTCCATTTTCTGGGGACAGAAACGCCAAAATTGGGATCAGGGGTTGGGATCAGGGATTGGGATCCATGGATTGGGATCCAGCTCTTCGATGGTCTCCAGCTGCTTCTCCATTTTCTGGGGACAGAAACGCCAGAATTGGGATCAGGGATGGGGATCCAGAGGTGTTTGGGATCTGGGGTTGGGATCTGGGGTTGGGATCCTGGTTTGGGATCCCGGGGTTGAGATCCAGGAGTTGGGACCTGGGGTTGGGACCTGGGGGTGGGATCCAGGGGTTGGGATCTGGGGTTGAGATCCAGGGTTGAGATCCAGGAGTTGGGATCCTGGGCTTGGCATCCCAGGAGTGTTTGGGGTCCTGGGGCTGTTTGGGATCTGGGGCTGGGATCCAGGAGTTCATTGGGATCCAGGATTGGAATCCAGGGGTTCATTGGGATCTGGGGCTGTTTGGGATCCAGGATTGGGATCCAGGGGTTCATTGGGATCCAGGGTGGGGATCCAGGGATTCATTGGGATCTGGGGCTGTTTGGGATCCAGGATGGGGATCCAGGGTTTCACTGGGATCTGGGCTGGGATCTGGGCTGGGATCTGGGGCTGGGATCCAGGGGTTCATTGGGATCTGGGGCTGTTTGGGATCCTGGGGTTCATTGGGATCCAGGATTGGGATCCAGGGGTTCATTGGGATCTGGGCTGGGATCTGGGGCAGTTTGGGATCCAGGATGGGAATCCAGGGTTTCATTGGGATCTGGGGCTGTTTGGGGTCCTGGGGTTGGGATCCAGGGTTTCACTGGGATCTGGGGCTGTTTGGGATCCAGGGGTTCATTGGGATCCAGGGTGGGATCTGGGGTGGGATCTGGGGCTGTTTGGGATCCAGGATGGGGATCCAGGGTTTCACTGGGATCTGGGCTGGGATCTGGGCTGGGATCTGGGGCTGGGATCCAGGGGTTCATTGGATCTGGAGCTGGGATCCAGGGGTGGGATTTGGGGATGTTTGGGATAGGATCCAGGACTGGGATCCAGGGTTTCATTGGGATCTGGGGCTGGGATCCAGGGTTTCACTGGGATCTGGAGCTGTTTGGGATCCAGGATTGGGATCCAGGGGTTCATTGGGATCCAGGGCTGGGATCCAGGGGTTCATTGGGATCTGGAGTGGGATCTGGGGCTGTTTGGGGTCCTGGGGTTGGGATCCAGGGGTTCATTGGGATCTGGGGCTGTTTGGGATCCTGGGGTGGGATCTGGGGATGTTTGGGATCTGGGGCTGGGATCCAGGGGTTCATTGGGATCTGGAGTGGGATCTGGGCTGGGATCTGGGGCTGTTTGGGGTCCTGGGGCTGTTTGGGATCCGGGGCTGGGATCCAGGGGTTCATTGGGATCTGGGGCTGTTTGGGATCCTGGGGTTTATTGGGATCCAGGATTGGAATCCAGGGGTTCATTGGGATCTGGGGCTGTTTGGGATCCTGGGGTTTATTGGGATCTGGGGCTGGGATCCAGGGGTTCATTGGGATCTAGGGCTGGGATCTGGGCTGGGATCTGGGCTGGGATCTGGGGCTGTTTGGGGTCCTGGGGCTGTTTGGGATCCGGGGCTGGGATCCAGGGGTTCATTGGGATCTAGGGCTGGGATCTGGGCTGGGATCTGGGGCTGGGATCCAGGATTGGAATCCAGGGGTTCATTGGGATCTGGGCTGGGATCTGGGGCAGTTTGGGGTCCCGACCCACCTCGAGGGCCTCCCGGCGGCTGTGGGTCAGCGAGCCCAGCAGGTCCCACTGGTCACAGATCTTCTGGCAGCGCGCGTTGACGCTCGGGGAGTCGTAGTAATCCAGCTCGCTGGGGGAAAACGGGGAAAAATTGAGGAAAACGGGGAAAAATGGGGGGGAAATGGGAAAAATAGGGAAAAATGAGGGGAAATGGGGAAAAATGGAAAGGAAATTGGGAAAAAACCCAAGGGAAATGGGGAGAAATGGGGAAAAATGGGGGGAATGGGGAAAAATGGAAAGGAAACGGGGAAAAACCCAAGGGAAATGGGGAGAAATGGGGAAAAATGGGGAAAAATGGGGGGTGCATTGGGTTCCTGCACTTGAGCTCCTGGGGTTTGTTTTTGGGGACACTTTGGGGGTATTTTGGGGTACAATCTGGGGCATTTTGGGGGTTCCCATACTTGAGCTCCTGGGGTTTGTTTTTGGGGACACTTTGGGGGTGATTTTGGGGTACAATCTGGGGCTGTTTGGGGTTCCCATACTTGAGCTCCGGGGGTTTGTTCTTGGGGACACTTTGAGGGTGATTTTGGGGTACAATCTGGGGCATTTTGGGGTTCCCATACTTGAGCTCCTGGGGTTTGTTTTTGGGGACACTTTGGGGGTATTTTGGGGTACAATCTGGGGCATTTTGGGGTTCCCGTACTTGAGCTCCGGGGGGTTTGTTTTTGGGGACACTTTGGGGGTGATTTTGGGGTGTTTCAGGGGTATTTTGGGGGTTCCCATACTTGAGCTCCTGGGGTTTCTTTTTGGGGACACTTTGGGGGTATTCTGGGGAACAATCTGGGGCATTTTGGGGTTCCCATACTTGAGCTCCTGCAGTTTGTTTTTGGGGACACTTTGAGGGTATTTTGGGGTGTTTCGGGGGTATTTTGGGGGCATTTTGGGGTTCCCGTACTTGAGCTCCTGGGGTTTGTTTTTGGGGACACTTTGGGGGTGATTTTGGGGTACAATCTGGGGCTGTTTGGGGTTCCCATACTTGAGCTCCGGGGGGTTTGTTTTTGGGGACACTTTGAGGGTATTTTGGGGTGTTTCAGGGGTATTTTGGGGTTCCCATACTTGAGCTCCTGGGGTTTCTTTTTGGGGACACTTTGAGGGTGATTTTGGGGTACAATCTGGGGCATTTTGGGGTTCCCATACTTGAGCTCCTAGGGTTTGTTTTTGGGACACTTTGGGGGTGATTTTGGGGTGTTTCAGGGGTATTTTGGGGTTCCCATACTTGAGCTCCGGGGGTTTGTTTTTGGGGACACTTTGAGGGTATTTTGGGGTGTTTCGGGGGTGTTTTGGGGGCATTTTGGGGTTCCCGTACTTGAGCTCCTGGGGTTTGTTTTTGGGGACACTTTGGGGGTGATTTTGGGGTACAATCTGGGGCATTTTGGGGTTCCCATACTTGAGCTCCGGGGGTTTGTTTTTGGGGACACTTTGAGGGTATTTTGGGGTGTTTCGGGGTATTTTGGGGGCATTTTGGGGTTCCCGTACTTGAGCTCCTGCAGTTTGTTTTTGGGGACACTTTGGGGGTGATTTTGGGGTACAATCTGGGGCTGTTTGGGGTTCCCATACTTGAGCTCCTAGGGTTTGTTTTTGGGGACACTTTGGGGTGATTTTGGGGTGTTTCAGGGGTATTTTGGGGTTCCCGTACTTGAGCTCCTGGGGTTTGTTTTTGGGGACACTTTGAGGGTATTTTGGGGTGTTTCGGGGGTGTTTTGGGGGCATTTTGGGGTTCCCGTACTTGAGCTCCTGGGGTTCTTTTTGGGGACACTTTGGGGGTGATTTTGGGGTGTTTCGGGGGTGTTTTGGGGGCATTTTGGGCTGCCCTACTTGAGCTCCTGGGCGATGGCGGCGATCTGCTCCACGCGGTCCCTGGTGCGCCGCCAGGTCCGACTCGAAGGCCTCGTGCTTGCGGAGCAGCGCCCGCACCTGGGCCAGGGAGGCCGTGCCCGAGTCCCGGTCCCGCAGGGCCACCTCCTTACCTGGGCACAGGTGTGGGGAGAAACCTCTGAGACCCCAAATCCCTGCCCTGTGCCATCCCTTGTGTCACCTCTGTGCCACCTCCTTACCTGGGCATGGAGTGGGGACAGCCCTGAGACCCCAAATCCCTGCCCTGTGCCATCCCCTGTGCCACCTCCTTACCTGGGCACAGGTGTGGGGACACCCCTGAGACCTCTAAACCTGCCCTGTGCCATCCTTGTGTCACCTCTGTGCCATCCCTGAGACCCCCTGAACCCCCACTGTGCCACCTCCTTACCTGGGCATGGAGTGGGGACAGCCCTGAGACCCCAAATCCCTGCTCTGAACCCCAATTCCCTCCCTGAACCCCCAAATCCTGCCCTGAACCCCCAAATCCCTCCCTGAACCCCAAATCCCTCCCTGAACCCCCAAATCCCTCCCTGAATCCCAAATCCCTGTCTGAACCCCAAATCCATCCCCTAAACCCCAAATCCCTGCCCTGAATCCCCAAATCCTTCCCTTGAACCCCCAAATCCCTGCCCTGAACCCCAAATCCCTGCCCTGAACCCCAAATCCCTGTCCTGAACCCCAAATCCCTCCCTGAACCCCAAATCCCTGCTCTGAACCCCAAATCTTGATGTCTGAACCCCCCAAATCCCTGCCCTGAACCCCAAATCCCTCCCTGAATCCCAAATCCCTGTCTGAACCCCAAATCCATCCCCTAAACCCCAAATTCTGGTGTTCTGAACCCTCAAATCCCTCCCTGAACCCCAAATCCCTGCCCTGAACCCCCATATCCCTGCTCTGAACCCCAAATCCCTCCCTGAACCCCAAATCCCTCCCTGAACCCCCAAATCCCTGCTCTGAACCCCCAAATCCCTGCCCTGAACCCCAAATCCCTGCCCTGAACCCCCAAATCCCTGCTCTGAACCCCAAATCCCTCCCTGAACCCCAAATCCCTCCCTGAACCCCAAATCCCTGCCCTGAACCCCCAAATCCCTGCCCTGAACCCCAAATCCCTGCCCTAAACCCCCAATCCCTCCCTGAACCCCCAAATCCCTCCCTGAACCCCAAATCCCTCCCTGAACCCCAAATCCATCCCCTAAACCCTCAAAATCTGGTGTCTGAACCCTCAAATCTTGATGTCTGAACCCCCAAATCCTGCCCTGAACCCCCAAATCCCTCCCTGAACCCCAAATCCTGCCCAGCCCAGCCCGTACCTTCCGTCCACCCCTCGTGGATCGAGGCTTTCTGCCGGAATTTCTCGGCCAGGTGATCGAGGCGCTCCAGGCGCCGCAGCTCCGTCAGCAGCCACTCCTCGTGTCCCTTCTCGGCCTGCTCCAGGCGCTGCCAGCCCGCCCCGATGTCCTGGGGACCCCAAAAATGTCCAGGGTCACCCCAAAAATCCCTCAGAGAAATCCCAAATCGGGGTCACCCCAAAAATCGCTCAGATTCACCCCAAAACCCCCTGGCACAGGTGCCCCCACTCCTCGTGTCCCTTCTCGGCCTGTTCCAGGCGCTGCCACCCTGCCCCTGATGTCCTGGGGGACCCCAAAAATGTCCAGGGTCACCCCAAAAATGCCTCAGAGAAATCCCAAATTGGGGTCACCCCAAAACCCCCTGGCACAGGTGCCCCCACTCCTCGTGTCCCTTCTGGGCCTGTTCCAGGTGCTGCCAGGAACCCCAAAAATCCCTCAGGGTCACCCCAAAAATCCCTCAGAGAAATCCCAAATTGGGGTCACCCAAAAATCCTCAGAGTTACCCCAAAATCCCTCAGAGTCACCCCAAAACCCCCTGGCACAGGTGCCCCACTCCTCGTGTCCCTTCTCGGCCTGTTCCAGGTGCTGCCAGGAACCCCAAAAATCCCTCAGGGTCACCCCAAAAATCCCTCAGAGAAATCCCAAATCGGGGTCACCCCAAAAATCCCTCAGAGTTACCCCAAAAATCCCTCAGAGTTACCCCAAAATCCCTCAGAGAAATCCCAAATTGGGGTCACCCCAAAACCCCCTGGCACAGGTACCCCCACTCCTCGTGTCCCTTCTGGGCCTGTTCCAGGTGCTGCCAGGAACCCCAAAAATCCCTCAGGGTCACCCCAAAAATCCCTCAGAGAAATCCCAAATCGGGGTCACCCCAAAAATCCCTCAGAGTTACCCCAAAATCCCTCAGGGTCACCCCAAAACCCCTCAGAGTCACCCCAAAAATCCCTCAGGGTCACCCCAAAAATCCCTCAGAGAAATCCCAAAATCCCTCAGAGAAATCCCAAATTGGGGACACCACCAAAACCCCCTGGCACAGGTGCCCCCACTCCTCGTGTCCCTTCTCGGCCTGTTCCAGGTGCTGCCAGGAACCCCAAAATCCCTCAGGGTCACCCCAAAACCCCTCAGAGTCACCCCAAGGTGGATTTGACCCACTGAGAACCCCCAAATCCCACCCCAGGACCCCGAAGCCCCCAGACCCACTGAGACCATCCTGCCCCCGGAGGGCTGGGGCAGATTTGGGGCAGTTTAGGGTGGATTTGGGGCAGTTTCGGGGGGATTTGGGGCAGTTTAGGGTGGATTTGGGGCAGTTTAGGATGGATTTGGGGCAGTTTCGGGTGGATTTGGGGCAGTTTAGGATGGATTTTGGGGCAGTTTAGGATGGATTTGGGGTAGTTTAGGGTGGTTTTGGGGCAGTTTAGGGTGGATTTGGGGCAGTTTAGGGTGGATTTGGGGCAGTTTAGGGTGGATTTAAGCCCCCCAAAGCCCCCAGACCCACCGAGACCATCCTGCCCTCGGAGGGCATGAAGGCCAAGGCAGATTTGGGGCAGTTTAGGGGGATTTGGGGCAGTTTAGGATGGGTTTGGGGCAGTTTAGGGGGTGATTTGGGGCAGTTTAGGGGGGATTTGGGGCAGTTTAGGATGGATTTGGGGCAGTTTAGGATGGATTTGGGGCAGTTTAGGGTGGTTTTGGGGCAGTTTAGGATGGATTTAAGCCCCCCAAAGCCCCCAGAGCCAGCGAGACCATCCTGCCCTCGGAGGGCTGGGGCAGATTTGGGGCAGTTTAGGGTGGATTTGGGGCAGTTTAGGGTGGGTTTAAGCCCCCCAAAGCCCCCAGACCCACCAAGATCATCCTGCCCTCGGAGGGCTGGGGCAGATTTGGGGTAGTTTAGGGTGGATTTGGGGTAGTTTAGGGTGGATTTGGGCAGTTCTAGGGTGGGTTTGGGGCAGTTTAGGGTGGGTTTGGGGCAGTGTACGGTGGATTTGGGGCAGTTTCGGGTGGATTTAAGACACACCAAGGTGGATTTCAGCCCCCCAGGAGCCCGAAGCCCCCAGACCCACCGAGGACCATCCTGCCCTCGGAGGGCATGAAGGCGGGCCGGCCGCTGAGGCGCAGTTTGGTCTGCAGGGTGTTGAAGTTGATCTCCAGCTGACATTTCTCCTGCACCTTGGGCGGTTTGTGCACGCGCCGGTACTCGCGGAAATCCTCCAGCTTCTGCTGCATGGCCGGGATGGTCTTCTGGGGGGTCCCGGGTCTCCAGCCAGGGGATGGTCCTCTGGATCCACGCCAGGAGCTGGGGGCACACAGATTTGGGGTGTGGGATGGGGTTTGGGATGGGGTTTGGGGTTTGGGATGGAGTTTGGGATGGGGTTTGGGTTTGGGATGGTCCTCTGGATCCACGCCAGGAGCTGGGGGGCACACAGATTTGGGGTGTGGGATGGGGTTTGGGATGGGGTTTGGGGTTTGGGATGGAGTTTGGGATGGGGTTTGGGGTTTGGGATGGTCCTCTGGATCCACGCCAGGAGCTGGGGGCACACAGATTTGGGGCGTGGGATGGGGTTTGGGGTGTGGGATGGAATTTGGGATGGGGTTTGGGGTTTGGGATTGAGTTTGGGATGGGGTTTGGGGTTTGGGATTGAGTTTGGGATGGGGTTTGGGATGGTCCTCTGGATCCACGCCAGGAGCTGGGGGCACACAGATTTGGGGCGTGGGATGGGGTTTGGGATGGGATTTGGGGTTTGGGATGGAGTTTGGGATGGGGTTTGGGGTTTGGGATGGTCTTCTGGGGGTCCCGGGTCTCCAGCCAGGGGATGGTCCTCTGGATCCACGCCAGGAGCTGGGGGCACACAGATTTGGGGCGTGGGATGGGGTTTGGGGTGTGGGATTGAGTTTGGGATGGGGTTTTGGGGTTTGGGATTGAGTTTGGGATGGGATTTGGGGTTTGGGATGGTCTTCTGGGGGTCCCGGGTCTCCAGCCAGGGGATGGTCCTCTGGATCCACGCCAGGAGCTGGGGGCACACAGATTTGGGGTGTGGGATGGGTCTGGGATGGGGTTTGGGGTTTGGGATGGAGTTTGGGATGGGGTTTGGGGTTTGGGATGGGATTTGGGGTTTGGGATGGTCTTCTGGGGGTCCCGGGTCTCCAGCCAGGGGATGGTCCTCTGGATCCACGCCAGGAGCTGGGGGCACACAGATTTGGGGTGTGGGATGGGGTTTGGGGTGTGGGATGGAATTTGGGATGGGGTTTGGGCTTTGGGATTGAGTTTGGGATGGGGTTTGGGATGGTCCTCTGGATCCACGCCAGGAGCTGGGGGCACACAGATTTGGGGTGTGGGATGGGGTTTGGGGTTTGGGATGGGGTTCGGCACACAGATTTGGGGTGTGGGATGGGGTTTGGGATGGGATTTGGGGTTTGGGATGGAGTTTGGGATGGGGTTTGGGGTTTGGGATTGAGTTTGGGATGGGATTTGGGGTTTGGGATGGTCTTCTGGGGGTCCCGGGTCTCCAGCCAGGGGATGGTCCTCTGGATCCACACCAGGAGCTGGGGACACACAGATTTGGGGCGTGGGATGGGAATTTGGGGTTTGGGATGGAGTTTGGGGTGTGGGATGGGGTTTGGGGTTTGGGATAGAGTTTGGTATGGAGTTTGGGAAGTGGGATTGAGTTTGGGATGGGATTTGGGGTTTGGGATAGAGTTTGGGATGGAGTTTGGGGTTTGGGATGGGGATTTGGGGTTTGGGATGGGGTTTGGGATTGAGTTTGGGATGGAGTTTGGGAAGTGGGATTGAGTTTGGGATGGGATTTGGGGTTTGGGATAGAGTTTGGGATGGAGTTTGGGGTTTGGGATGGGGTTTGGGGTTTGGGATTGAGTTTGGGATGGAGTTTGGGAAGTGGGATTGAGTTTGGGATGGGATTTGGGGTTTGGATAGAGTTTGGGATGGAGTTTGGGGTTTGGGATGGGGTTTGGGATTTGGGATGGGGTTTGGGGTTTGGGATGGTCCTCTGGATCCACGCCAGGAGCTGGGGGGACACAGATTTGGGGTGTGGGATGGGGTTTGGGATGGGGTTTGGGGTTTGGGATGGGGTTTGGGTGTGTGGGATGGAATTTGGGATGGGATTTGGGGTTTGGTATGGAGTTTGGGATGGGGTTTGGGGTTTGGGATTGAGTTTGGGATGGGATTTGGGGTTTGGGATGGTCTTCTGGGGGTCCCGGGTCTCCAGCCAGGGGATGGTCCTCTGGATCCAGGCTAACAGCTGGGGGGACACAGATTTGGGGTTTGGGATGGGGTTTGGGATGGGATTTGGGGTTTGGGATGGGATTTGGGGTTTGGGATGGAGTTTGGGATGGGATTTGGGGTTTGGGATTGAGTTTGGGATGGGATTTGGGGTTTGGGATTGAGTTTGGGATGGGGTTTGGGGTTTGGGATGGGGTTCGGCACGGAGTTTGGGGTTTGGGATTGAGTTTGGGATGGGGTTTGGGGTTTGGGATTGAGTTTGGGATGGGGTTTGGGGTTTGGGATGGGATTTGGGGTTTGGGATGGTCTTCTGGGGGTCCCGGGTCTCCAGCCAGGGGATGGTCCTCTGGATCCACACCAGGAGCTGGGGGCACACAGATTTGGGGTTTGGGATGGGGTTTGGGATGGGATTTGGGGTTTGGGATGGGGTTTGGGATGGAGTTTGGGATGGTCTTCTGGGGGTCCCGGATCTCCAGCCATGGAATTGTGTGCTGGATCCACACCAGGAGCTGGGGGCACACAGATTTGGGGCGTGGGATGGGGATTTGGGGTTTGGGATGGGGTTTGGGGTTTGGGATTGAGTTTGGGATGGAGTTTGGGAAGTGGGATTGAGTTTGGGATGGGATTTGGGGTTTGGGATAGAGTTTGGGATGGAGTTTGGGGTTTGGGATGGGGATTTGGGGTGTGGGATGGGGTTTGGGGTTTGGGATGGTCCTCTGGATCCAGGCTAACAGCTGGGGGGACACAGATTTGGGGTGTGGGATGGGGATTTGGGGGTATTTTTGGGGTGTTTTTGGGGTGGGATTTGGGGTTCCCACCGCTCACATCCGAGGCCAGGCACTCACTGCTCTGTGAGGGGGTTTGGGGATATTTAGGGGTGGTTTTGGGGTATTTCAGGAGTGGTTTTGGGGTGTTTTTGGGGGTATTTTTAGGGTATTTTTGGGGTGTTTTTGGGGTTTTCCCCCCTTACATCCAAAGGCAGGCACTCACAGTTATCCATAGATGGATTTGGGGTATTTTTGGGGTGGTTTTGGGGTGTTTTTGGGGTGGTTTTGTGGTGTTTTTGGGGGTTTTGCCCCCTTACCTCCAAGGCCAGGCACTCACAGTAATCCATAGGTGGATTTGGGGTGTTTTTGGGGTATTTTTGGGGTATTTTTGGGGTGTTTTTGGGGTATTTTTAGGGTGGTTTTGGGGTGGTTTTGGGGGTTTTTCCCCCTTACATCCATGGCCAGGCACTCACAGTGATCCATGGGGGGATTTAGGGGGGATTTGGGGGTATTTTTGGGGTGTTTTTGGGGTCTTTTTGATGTTTCCCCCTCTCACACCCGAGGCCCGGAGCTCACTGCTCTGTGAGGGATTTTGGGGATATCTTGGGGTATTTTTGGGGTGGTTTTGGGGTGGGATTTGGGGGTGTTTTGGGGGTTTTTTTGGGTTGTTTTTGGGGTGGGATTTGGGGGTGGTTTTGGGGTGTTTTTGGGGGTGGGATTTGGGGGTGTTTTTGGGTTGTTTTTGGGGTATTTTTGGGTTGTTTTTGGGGTGGGATTTGGGGGTGGTTTTGGGTTGTTTTTGGGGTATTTTTGGGTTGTTTTTGGGGTGGGATTTGGGGGTGTTTTTGGGGTGGGATTTGGGGGTGGTTTTGGGGTTTTTTTTGGGTTGTTTTTGGGGTGGGATTTGGGGGTATTTTTGGGTTGTTTTTGGGGTGTATTTGGGGGTGGTTTTGGGGTGTTTTTGGGGTGGGATTTGGGGGTGCTTTTGGGTTGTTTTTGGGGTGTTTTTGGGTTGTTTTTGGGGTGGGATTTGGGGGTGGTTTTGGGTTGTTTTTGGGGTGTATTTGGGGGTGGTTTTGGGTTGTTTTTGGGGTGGGATTTGGGGGTGCTTTTGGGTTGTTTTTGGGGTATTTTTGGGTTGTTTTTGGGGTGGGATTTGGGGGTGGTTTTGGGTTGTTTTTGGGGTGTATTTGGGGGTGGTTTTGGGTTGTTTTTGGGTTGTTTTTGGGGTGGGATTTGGGGGTGGTTTTGGGGTGGGATTTGGGGGTGTTTCTGGGGTTGTTTTTGGGGTGGGATTTGGGGGTGATTTGGGGGTGTTTTGGGGGTTTTTTTGGGGTGGGATTTGGGGGTGGTTTTGGGTTGTTTTTGGGGTGGGATTTGGGGGTGTTTTTTGGGTTGCTTTTGGGGTGTTTTTGGGTTGTTTTTGGGGTGAGATTTGGGGGTGTTTTGGGGGTGTTTTTGGGTTGTTTTTGGGGTGGGATTTGGGGGTGTTTTTTGGGTTGCTTTTGGGGTATTTTTGGGGCGTTTTTGGGGCATTTCCCCCCTTACATCCGAGGCCAGGCGCTCGTAGTCCTCCATGAGCTGCTCGTTCTCCTGGTTCACGGCCAGAACTTTGCAGATCCGGTTGGCCGCCGTCTCCGCCTGCGGGAACGAACGCGGAATTTGGGGATTTGGGAATATGGGAATTTGGGAAAATGGGATTGGGAATATGGGAATTTGGGAATATGGGATTGGGAATATGGAAATATGGGAATTTGGGAATATGGGAATTTGGAATATGGGAATCTGGGAATATGGGAATTTGGGAATATGGGATTTGGAATATGGGAATTTGGGAATATGGGAAAATGGGAATATGGGAATTTGGGAATATGGGATTTGGAATACGGGAACGAAAAATGGCAATATGGGAATATGGGATTGGGAATTCGGGAATTGGGAATTTGGGAATAGGAGAATTTGGGAATTTGGGAGTGAAAATATGGGAATGGGAATATGGGAATGTGGGAATGTGGGAATTCGGGAATATGGAAATATGGGAATATGGAAATATGGGATTGGGAATATGGGAATATGGGAATTTGGGAATGTGGGAATTTGGGAATTCGGGAATATGGGAATGGGAATATGGAAATATGGGAATATGGGATTGGGAATATGGGAATTAGGGAATTTGGGAATATGGGAATTTGGGATTTGGAATATGGGATTGGGACTATGGGAATTTGGAAATATGGGAATGGGAATTTAGGATACGGGAATATGGGATTGGGAATATGGGAATGGGAATACGGGAATTTGGGAATGGGAATATGGGAATATGGGAATGGGAATATGGGAATAGGGGATTGGGAATGTGGAAATATGGGAATATGGGAATTTGGGAATATGGGAGTGGGAATATGGGATTGAATATTTTGGGATTGGAAATATGGAATTATGGGAATGGGAACATGGCAATATGGGACTGAATATTTTGGGATTGGGAATTTTGGGATTGAATACTTTGGGATTGGGAATATGGGAATATGGGAATATGGGAATACGGGAATATGGGAATGGGAACCTCAAAAAAAGTTTGAAGGAAAGAAAGGAGAAAGAAAGGAGAGGAAAAAGGGGAAAAGATAGGAAAAAAAAAGGGGGAAAAAACTGGGAGAAAAGAGGGAAAAGGGGGGAAAAGAGGGAAAAAAGGAGGGGAAAGGAAAAAAAAAAAAAGAAAATAAAAGAAAGGGGAAAGAAAAAGGAACCCCAGCGCTCTGTGGGCCCGATCCCGATCCCGATCCCGATCCTGATCCGCCCCAGGAGGAGGAGGAGGAGGAGGAGGAGGAGGAGGAAGAGGCTGGAGGTACCTGGGTGGGAGGCAGAGGAGGAATCCAGGAGGAGGAGGAGGATGAAGAGGATGAAGAGGAACTGGGAAGGGTCACGAGGAGGAAAATCCAACGGCCGGGGAGGAAGGAAAGAAAGGAAATCAATAAAGGAAATTAATTAAGGAAATTAATGAAGGAAATCAATAAAGGAAATCAATGAAGGAAATCAATGAAGGAAATTAATTAAGGAAATCAATAAAGGAAATCAAATAAAGGAAATCAATGAAGGAAATCAATAAAGGAAATCAAATAAGGAAATCAAATAAGGAAATCAATAAAGGAAATCAAATAAGGAAATCAATGAAGGAAATTAATTAAGGAAATCAATAAAGGAAATTAATTATGGAAATAAATAAAGGAAATCAATGAAGGAAATCAATGAAGGAAAAAAACAAAAGAAATTTATAAATCAAATAAAGGAAAAGGGGGAAAAGGAGGGAAAGGAAAGGAAGGGAGGAAGCAGGAAAAGGAAGGGAATAAAGGGGAAAAAGAAGGGGATGAAGGGGAAAATAAAAGGAATAAAGGGGAAAAGGAAAGGGATAAAGAAAAGGAAAAAGGAAGGGAATGAGAAAGGGAATAAAGGGAAGGAGAAAAGGGATAAAGGAAAGGAAAAAAGGAAAGGAATAAAGTGCAAAAAGAAAGGAATAAAGGGGAAAAGGAAAGGGATAAAGTAAAGGAAAAAAGGAAGGAATTAAAGTGCAAAAGGAATGGAATAAAGGGGAAAAGGAAGGAAATAGAGGGGGAAAAGAAGGGAACAAAGGGAAAAAGGAAAGGGATAAATAAAAGGAAAAATTAAGAGGATAAAGGGGAAAAGGAAAGGGATAAACAAAAGGAAAAAGGAAGGGAATAAAAGAAGGGGAAAAGAAAGGGATAAAGGAAGGGAATAAAGGGGAAAGGAAATGAATAAAGGAGAAAAGGAAGGGAAAAGGGGGAAAACCACGGGAATAAAGGGGAAAAGGAAAGGAATAAAAGGCAAAAGGAAGGGAAAAGGGGGAAAACCACGGGAATAAAGGGGAAAAGGAAAGGAATAAATGGCAAAAGGAGGGGAAAAGGGGGAAAACCACGGGAACAAAGGCAGGGAACGAGGAAGGGAACACAGGAGGAACCCCAAGGAAAAGGCAGCAGAGCTCAGCAGAGCCAGGCCCCAACTCCCCGTGGCCAGGGCAGGCAGAGCAGCAGCCAGGCAGCTCCCAGCTCCCAAATCCCAGCTCCCAAATCCCAGATCCCAGCTCCCAGAGCAGATCCCAGGTGCCAGCGGGGCTCTCCGGGGCCGGGCTCACCTTCTGGGCCCCGGAGAAGGCGTGGTAGAAGCAGGACACGTAGGTCATGATGGCCTTCTCGTCGGGCCGCAGCGTGCCCACGATATCTGCCCGGGGGGGAGAGCACAGCGAGGGCCACGGCTCCAGCGGCGTTCCCAAAGAATCCCCAAAGGATTCCCAAACAAACCATTCCCAGCGTGGGCAGCGCGCCCGGGGCGGCTCATGGGGGGTCGGTGCTGCCTCGGTCTCGTCCCTCAATCCCCATGCCTGGATTTGCTGTGGATTTCTCCATGGATTTCCATGGATTTCCCATTAATTTCCCACGGATTTCCATTCATTTCCCATGGATTTCCCATGGAATGCTGTGGATTACCATGAATTTCCCATCATTTCCCATGGATTTCCATTAATTTCCCATGGAATCCTGTGGATTACCATGAATTTCCCATCATTTCCCATGGATTTCCCATGGAATCCTGTGGATTACCATGAATTTCCCATAATTTCCCATGGATTTCCACTAATTTCCCATGGATCTCCATGGAATCCTCCACTAATTTCCCATGGATTTCCATTAATTTCCATGGATCTCCATGGAATCCCGTGGGTTCCCATTGATTTCCCATGGATTTCCCATGGAATCCCATGGATTTCCACTAATTTCCCATTTCCATTCCATGGATTTCCACTGATTTCCCAAGGAATCCTACAAATTTCCCATGGATTCCCACAAATTTCCCATGGATTTCCAAAGATTCCCATTAATTTCCTATGGATTTCCCATGTAATCTCAATAATTTCCCATGGATTTCCCATGGATTTCCATTAAATTTCCCATGAATTTCCCATGGATTTCCCATGGATTTTTATGGAATCTCGTGGATTTCCAAAGATTCCCATTAATTTCCTATGGATTTCCCATGTCATCTCAATAATTTCCCATGGATTTCCCATGGATTTTTATGGAATCCCATGGATTTCCAAGGATTCCCATTAATTTCCTATGGATTTCCCATGTCATCTCAATAATTTCCCATGAATTTCCCATGGATTTCCATTAAATTTCCCATGAATTTCCCATGGATTTTTATGGAATCTCGTGGATTTCCAAAGATTCCCATTAATTTCCTATGGATTTCCCATGTCATCTCAATAATTTCCCATGGATTTCCCATGGATTTTTATGGAATCCCATGGATTTCCAAAGATTCCCACTAATTTCCTATGGATTTCCCATGTAATCTCAATAATTTCCCATTGAATTTCCCATGGATTTCCATTAAATTTCCCATGAATTTCCCATGGATTTCCCATGGAATTTTATGGAATCCCATGGATTTCCAAGGATTCCCATTAATTTCCTATGGATTTCCCATGTCATCTCAATAATTTCCCATTGAATTTCCCATGGATTTCCACTAAATTTGCCATGGATTTCCCACTGACTTCCGTGGATTTTTATGGAATCCCATGGATTTCCAAGGATTCCCATTAATTTCCTATGGATTTCCCATGTCATCTCAATAATTGCCCATTGAATTTCCCATGGATTTCCATTAAATTTCCCATGAATTTCCCATGGATTTTTATGGAATCTCGTGGATTTCCAAAGATTCCCATTAATTTCCTATGGATTTCCCATGTCATCTCAATAATTTCCCATGGATTTCCCATGGATTTTTATGGAATCTCGTGGATTTCCAAGGATTCCCATTAATTTCCTATGGATTTCCCATGTCATCTCAATAATTTCCCATTGAATTTCCCATGGATTTCCACTAAATTTGCCATGGATTTCCCATTGACTTCCGTGGATTTTTATGGAAATCCATGGATTTCCAAAGATTCCCACTAATTTCCTATGGATTTCCCATGTCATCTCAATAATTTCCCATTGAATTTCCCATGGATTTCCACTAAATTTGCCATGGATTTCCCACTGACTTCCGTGGATTTTCATGGAAATCCATGGATTTCCTGTGGATCCCCATGGATTTCCCCCCAAATCCCCCCAGAATTGCCCCAAATCCGGGACCCCCGGGCAGATTTAACCCTTCATGAGCCACCCAGGGCCGGCCCCGGCGCCCCCTGAGCGACAGCGGCCGCGGCTGCAAGGGAAGCGAGCGTGGTGAGAGCAGAGAGAGAGAGAGAATTCCAGGGGGGAAGATTCCAGAAATTCCAGAAAGAACGGATCCGGGAGGAAGGTTCCGGAATCACGGATCCGGGGGGAAGGTTCCGGAAGCTCCCGGTACCTTCTGGGCCCCGGAGAAGGCGTGGTAGAAGCTGGACACGTAGGTCATGATGGCCTTCTCGTCCGGCCGCGCCGTGTTCACGATGTCTGCACGGGGAACCGCGGGGGTTAAACTGGGAGCAAACTGGGAGCGGGCTGGGATGACTGGGAATGACTGGGAGCAAACTGGGAGCAAAGTGGGAACGACTGGGAGCAAACTGGGAGCGGGCTGGGAGCAAACTGGGAATGACTGGGAGCAAACTGGGAATGACTGGGAATGACTGGGAGCCAACTGGGAGCAAAGTGGGAGCAAACTGGGAATGACTGGGAACCAACTGGGAGCAAACTGGGAATGACTGGGAGCAAACTGGGAATGACTGGGAACAAACTGGGAGCCAACTGGGAGCAAACTGGGAATGACTGGGAATGACTGGGAGCAAACTGGGAGCCAACTGGAAGCAAACTGGGAGCAAACTGGGAGCAAACTGGGAGCCAACTGGAAGCAAACTGGGAGCAAACTGGGAACAAACTGGGAACAAACTGGGAATGACTGGGAATGACTGGGAACAAACTGGGAGCAAACTGGGAGCCAACTGGAAGCAAACTGGGAGCAAACTGGGAACAAACTGGGAGCAAACTGGGAATGACCGGGAGCAGACTGGGAACCAACTGGGAGCAAACTGGGAGCAAACTGGGAATGACTGGGAATGACTGGGAGCCAACTGGGAGCAAAGTGGGAGCAAACTGGGAATGACTGGGAACAAACTGGGAACCAACTGGGAGCAAACTGGGAATGACTGGGAGCAAACTGGGAATGACTGGGAACAAACTGGGAGCCAACTGGGAGCAAACTGGGAATGACTGGGAATGACTGGGAACAAACTGGGAGCAAACTGGGAGCAAACTGGAAGCAAACTGGGAGCAAACTGGGAACAAACTGGGAGCAAACTGGGAATGACTGGGAGCAGACTGGGAACCAACTGGGAGCAAACTGGGAGCAAACTGGGAATGACTGGGAGCAAACTGGAAGTAAACTGGGAGCAAACTGGGAATGACTGGGAGCAGACTGGAAGCAAACTGGGAATGACTGGGAACAAACTGGGAGCAAACTGGGAACGACTGGGAGCAAACTGGGAATGGGGCTGGAGCCTTTCCTGGTTGGAATTCTGCCCCGAGGTCCCAAATCCTGCGGGATCCACCTGGGTGGGGTTGGGATTGGGAAAATTTGGGGAATTGTGGGGTCAGACAGTTGTGGGATGCTGGAAAAATGAAACCCGAGAATTACGGGATCCTAGAAAAAGAAAATGTCAGATTTGTGGGATCCTGGAATTGTGGGGTCCTGGAAAAATGAAATCCGAGAATTACGGGATCCTAGAAAAAGAAAATGTCAGATTTGTGAGATCCTGGAATTGAGGGATCAAAGAGTTGTGGGGTCCTTCAATTATGGGGTCCTGGAAAAATGAAATCCAAGAATTACGGGATCCTAGAAAAAGAGAATGCCAGATTTGTGGGATCCTGGAGTTGTGGGGTCCTGGAATTGAGGGATCAAAGAGTTGTGGGGTTCTGGAAAAATGAAATCCAAGAATTATGGGATCCTAAAAAAAGAGAATGCCAGATTTATGGGATGCTGGAATTACAGAATCAAAGAGTTGGGGGGTCCTGGAATTGAGGGATCAAAGCGTTGTGGGGTCCTGGAATTGTGGGGTTAAAGAGTTGGGGGATCCTGGAATTGTGGGGTTAAAGAGTTGGGGGATCCTGGAATTGTGGGGTTAAAGAGTTGGGGGATCCTGGAATTGTGGGGTTAAAGAGTTGGGGGATCCTGGAATTGTGGGGTTAAAGAGTTGGGGGATCCTGGAATTGAGGGATCAAAGAGTTGGGGGCTCCTGGAGTTGTGGGGTCGTGGAAAAATGAAATCAGAGAATGATGGGATCCTAGAAGAAGGGAATGTCAGATTTATGGAAACCTGAAGTCACGGAATAATGAAATCTGAAAATTATGGGATCCTAGAAGAAGGGAATGTCAGATTTGTGGGATCCTGGAATTGGGGGATCAGAGAGTTGTGGGATCCTGGAATAACAAAATCAGAGAATGATGGGATCCTTGAAGAAGAAAATGTCAGATTTGTGGGATTCTGAAATTGTGGAGACCTGGAAAAATGAAATCCTGCAATTATGGGATCCTAGAAAAAAAGAATGTCAGATTTGTGGGATGCTGAAATTGTGGGATGATGGAAAAATGAAATCCTGCAATTATGGGATCCTAGAAGAAGGGCATGCCAGATTTATGGGATCCTGGAACTGTGGAGTTCTGGAATAACAAAATCTGAGAATGAAGGGATTCTAGATAAAGGGAATTCCAGATTTATGGGATGCTGGAATTGTGGGATCAAAGAGTTGTGGGATCCTGGAATTGCGGAGTTCTGGAATAACAAAATCCGAGAATTAAGGGATCCTAGAAGAAAGGAATGCCGGATTTATGGGATGCTGGAATTGTGAAGTCCTAGAATAATGAAATCCAAGACTTAAGGAATCCTAGAAGAAAGGAATTCCAGATTTATGGGATGCTGGAATTGTGGGGTTGTACAGCTGTGGAGTCCTGCGCGTTCCCCACCCCTGGAATTACAGGATGATAAAACCAACCAATTCTGGAACCCTGAGCATCCCAAATCCTGGAGAAATCCAGGAGAAATCCAGGAGAAATCCAGGAGAAATCCAGGTGAAATCAGGGATCCTGTGAGGAAATCCCCTCCAGGGCCTGGAAGGGACCCCGGGATCCGGAATTCCACACTCACCCTCGGCATCCAGCATCTTGGGGATGTCCAGGTACTTCTCAGCCACCTCGAAGGCGTTGTTGAGGTTGGTGACAGGATCATCCTGGGGACAGGAGGGGCTCTGTGGGTGGGAACTCCCAAATTCCCGGATTTTCCGGGGGCGGGGTTTGGGGTTTACCTTGCGCAGTTTGTCGTACTCGATCAGCTCGGGCGGTGCCGGTGGATGAGGGCGTTGAAGGCCAGCCCGTCCTTCCAGCTGGGGAAAAACGGGGATCAGACCGTGGGATGTGCAGGGAAAATGGGGATCAGGTCGTGGGAATGTGCAGGGAAAATGGGGATCAGATCGTGGGGATGTGCAGGGAAAATGGGGATCAGGTCGTGGGGATGTGCAGGGAAAATGGGGATCAGACCATGGGAATGTGCAGGGAAAATGGGGATCAGACCGTGGGGATGTGCAGGGAAAATGGGGATCAGACCGTGGGAATGTGCAGGGAAAATGGGGATCAGAACCGTGGGGATGTGCAGGGAAAATGGGGATCAGGTCGTGGGAATGTGCAGGGAAAATGGGGATCAGGTTGTGGGGATGTGCAGGGAAAATGGGGATCAGGTCGTGGGGATGTGCAGGGAAAATGGGGATCAGGTCGTGGGAATGTGCAGGGAAAATGGGGATCAGGTTGTGAGGATGTGCAGGGAAAATGGGATCAGACCATGGGAATGTGCAGGGAAAATGGGGATCAGGTCGTGGGAATGTGCAGGGAAAAAGGGGATCAGGTCGTGGGAATACACAGGGAAAATGGGGATCAGACCCATGGGAATGTGCAGGGAAAATGGGGATCAGGTTGTGAGGATGTGCAGGGAAAATGGGGATCAGGTCGTGGGAATACACAGGGAAAATGGGGATCGGACCATGGGAATGTGCAGGGAAAATGGGGGATCAGGTCGTGGGAATGTGCAGGGAAAATGGGGATCAGGTCGTGGGGATGTGCAGGGAAAATGGGGATCAGGTTGTGGGGATGTGCAGGGAAAATCGGGATCAGGTCGTGGGAATACACAGGGAAAATGGGGATCAGACCGTGGGAATGTGCAGGGGAAAATGGGGATCAGGCCATGGGAATGTGCAGGGAAAATGGGGATCAGGTTGTGGGGATGTGCAGGGAAAATGGGGATCAGACCGTGGGGATGTGCAGGGAAAATGGGGATCAGGTTGTGGGGATGTGCAGGGAAAATGGGGATCAGGTCATGGGAATCCATGGGGAAAACTGGGATTGAATCCCAGGAATTCACAGAGAAAATGGGGATCAGATCCCAGGAATCCGCAGGGAAAACTGGGATCAGATTCTGGAATCCATGAGGAAATTGGGATGAGATCATGGGAATTTACAGGGAAAATGGGATCAGGTCACGGGAATCCACAGGAAAAACCAGGATCAGATCATGGGAATCCGCAGGGAAAACAGGAGTGAAACCCCGGGAATTTGCAGGGAAAACTGGGATTGGATCGTGGGAATATTCAGGGAAAACTGGGATCGGATGCCAGGAATTTGGAGAGAAAATGAGGATCAGACCACGGGAACTTACAGGGGAAATTGGAATGAGATCCTGGGAATCCAAGGGGAATTTGGGAATTCTGCCCTGGGAAATGGGAAGAGGAAGGGGAAAAGGGGGAAGGGGAAGAGGAGCAGAAGGAGGAGGAGGAGAAGGAGGAAGGAGGAAGGAGGAGGAGGAGGAGGAGGAGGAGAAGGACCTGATGTGGAAGTTCTGCACGTTGACGTTCTTGTACGGAGCCGTTTTCCGCTGGCACCAGAGCAGCAGCCCCTCCTTGGCCGAGGTCTCTGCGGGAGCGGGAGCAGAAAATGGGGGGATCTGGGGGGATCCCGGGGGGATCCCGGGGGGGGATCCCACAATCCCAGGGGCAGATCCTGGGGTGGATCCCAGGGTAGATCCCACAATCCCAGGGGCAGATCCTGGGGGCAGATCCCACAATCCCAGGGCAAATCCCAGGGGCAGATCCCACAATCCCAGGGCAAATCCCAGGGCAGATCCCACAATCCCAGGGGCAGATCCCACAATTCCCAGGGGCAGATCCCACAATCCCAGGGCAAATCCCAGGGTGGATCCCACAATCCCAGGGGCAGATCCCGCAATCCCAGGGGTGGATCCCACGATCCCAGCAACAAATCCCATATGGATCCTACAATCCCAGGAACAAATCCTGGGGTCGATCCCCCAATTCTAGGGCAGATCCATAGTCCCAGGTGCAAATCCCAGGGTGCATCCCCAATTCAGGGCAGATCTTGTGTTGATCCCACAACCCCGGGAGCGGATCCTGTGTGGATCCCCCAATGCAGGGGCGGATCCCGTGCCCCGTTACCTTCCACGGAGATGTCCTGGATGGCGAAGCGCAGGATGATCGTCCAGATCATGCCCAGCGTCATCTTGGCGTTCCCGTCCACGATCTCTGCGGGAGGGAAACAGGGAATGGATCCCGGGGAACGGATCCCAAAGGGAAAACACAGGGAATGGATCCCGGGGAATGGATCCTAAAGGGAAAACATGGGAATGGATCCCGGGAAAGGGATCCCAAAGGGAAAACATGGGGAATGGATCCAGGGAATGGATCCTAAAGGGAAAACATGGGGAATGGATCCCAGGGAATGGATCCAAAGGGAAAACACGGGGAATTGGATCCCAGGGAATGGATCCCAAAGGGAAAACACGGGGAATGGATCCCAGGGAATGGATCCCGGGAGGGAAGACACAGGGAATGGATCCCAGGGAATGGATCCCAAAGGAAAACACAGGGAATGGATCCCAGGGAATGGATCCCAAAGGGAAAACACGGGAATGGATCCCAGGAAATGGATCCCAAAGGGAAAACATGGGGAATGGATCCCAGGGAATGGATCCCGGGAGGGAATTCCCAGGGAATGGATCCTGGGGGGGAATTCCCAAAGGGGGAAACACAGGGAATGGATCCCAAAGGGAAACCACGGGGAATGGATCCCAGGGAATGGATCCCAAAGGGAAAACACAGGGAATGGATCCCAGGGAATGGATCCCGGGAGGGGAATTCCAGGGAATGGATCCTGGGGGGGAATTCCAAAGGGGAAACACAGGGAATGGATCCCAAAGGGAAACCACGGTGAATGGATCCCGGGGAATGGATCCCAAAGGGAAAACACAGGGAATGGATCCCAGGGAACGGATCCCGGGTGGGAATTCCAAAGGGAAAACACAGGGAATGGATCCTGGGTGGGAATTAACAGGGAATGGATCCCGGGGGGGATTCCCAGGGGGAATTATGGGGTTGTGGGGCCCTGGAATTTGGGGGGAACTCCACAATGGAGGAGTCAAAAAATTCATTTTGGAGTCCCCAAATTAATGGGTCCCATATTAGGGAATCCTGCAATAATGGGATCACGGGACCTGGGAATCCTGGATTTTTGGAGTCCCAGGACACAAAAATCCGGAATTGCGGGACCCAAAAATCATGGAAAACCAGGATTAGGGGGGATTTGTGGGATTGCAGAACTGGAATTACAGACCCTGGAATCCATCACAGAACCACGGAATCCTGGAATTACGGAATTGTTTGGGTTGGAAAAGAACCTCGGAAACCACGGAGAGGGAGAGAGGAATCCCAGAGGGGAGGAATCCCCCAGGGCAGGAATCCCACAGGGCAGGAATCCCGGGCTCCCCATCCCGATCCCACATTCCCAGGGCTGCCTCCAGCAGCTGCCGTTGTTTTTTTGGGAATTGCTGGGCTGGGGCGGGCGCCGGGCGTCTCCCGGCTCGGGGCCGGTCAGGACTCGCTCGGCTCCGGGCACGCGGAGCTTTCCCGAGCCGGGATCCCAACAAACCGGCCCGGCCGGAGCCGCTGCCAGCACGGCCCGCCCGGGCCCCGGGGATCCCACAGGGAACGGGGCTGGATCCTGTGGGAATGGTCCTGGATCCTGTGGGAATGGTGCTGGATCCCACAGGGAATGGTCCTGGATCTACAGGGAATGGTGCTGGATCCCACAGGGAATGGTGCTGGATCCTGTGGGAATGGTGCTGGATCTACAGGGAATGGTGCTGGATCCCACAGGGAATGGTGCTGGATCCCACAGGGAATGGTCCTGGATCCTGTGGGAATGGTCCTGGATCCTGTGGGAATGGTGCTGGATCTACAGGGAATGGTGCTGGATCTACAGGGAATGGTGCTGGATCTACAGGGAATGGTGCTGGATCTACAGGGAATGGTCCTGGATCTACAGGGAATGGTCCTGGATCCCACAGGGAATGGTCCTGGATCTACAGGGAATGGTCCTGGATCCCACAGGGAATGGTCCTGGATCTACAGGGAAGGGTCCTGGATCCCACAGGGAATGACCCCAGATCCAACAGGGAATGATCCCAATCCCGCAGGCAATGGTCCCAGAGATCCCACATGGAACGGTCCCAATCCCACAGGGAACGATCCCAATCCCACAGGGAATGGTCCCAATCCCACAGGGAATGATCCCAGAGATCCCACAGGGAATGATCCCAGTCCTGCAGGGAACGGTCCCAATCCCACAGGGAACGATCCCAATCCCACAGGGAATGGTCCCAGAGATCCCACAGGGAATGGTCCCAGTCCTGCAGGGAATCATCCCAATCCCACAGGGAACGATCCCAATCCCACAGGGAATGGTCCCAATCCCACAGGGAATGGTCCCAGAGATCCCACAGGGAACGATCCCAATCCTGCAGGGAATGACCCCAGATCCAACAGGGAATGATCCCAGAGATCCCACAGGGAATGGTCCCAGAGATCCCACATGGAACGATCCCAATCCCACAGGGAACGGTCCCAGAGATCCCACAGGGAATGATCCCAGAGATCCCACAGGGAACGATCCCAATCCCACAGGGAATGGTCCCAGAGATCCCACAGGGAACGATCCCAATCCCGCAGGGTTTTGGGTCAAGGTTAAAGGGTTTGAGTCATGGTTCAAACCCCTCAAAATCCCGATTTTGGCCCGGAAGGGGCCCTGGGGTGTCAGATCCCAGCAGATCCCATCAGATCCCAGTGGATCCCATCAGATCCCAGCGGATCCCAGCGGGTCCCCGAGCTGGGGCCTCACCCTCGGCGCCGATGGAGACGAGCTTGACGCCTTTGCTGGCGATGAAGTCCAGGGCCTTGTTGACGTTGTTGATCTTGTGCACCCTCATCTTGCCCCGCTCGGGCTTCGGGAGCCGCTCCCCTGCAATGGCATTGGGGTCAGGATTGGAGGCTTTGGGTCGGGGGCAAATAATCTGGGCCAGGGTTAATTAATCTGGGTCAGGGTCAAATAATCTGGGTCAGGATTGGAGGGTTTGGGTCAGGATTAAATAAATAATCTGGGTCAGGGTTAATTAATTTGGGTCAGGGTTAAAGGGTTTGGGTCAGGACTGAAGGATTTGGGTCAGGATTAAATAATCTGGGTCAGGACTGAAAGGTTTGGGTCAGGGTTAAAGGGTTTGGGTCAGGTTTAAATAATCTGGGTCAGGGTTAATTAATCTGGGTCAGGGTTAAAGGATTTGGGTCAGGACTGAAGGATTTGGGTCAGGATTAAATAATCTGGGTCAGGGTTAAAGGGTTTGGGTCAGGGTTAAATAATCTGGGTCAGGATTGGAGGGTTTGGGTCAGGGTTAAAGGGTTTGGGTCAGGATTAAATAATCTGGGTCAGGATTAAATAATCTGGGTCAGGGTTAATTAATCTGGGTCAGGATTAATTAATCTGGGTCAGGGTTAATTAATCTGGGTCAGGGTTAAAAGGTTTGGGTCAGGGTTAAATAATCTGGGTCAGGGTTAAATAATCTGGGTCAGGGTTAAAGGATTTGGTCCCAGTTTGGGGCTTTTTGGACTCAGTTTGGGTTTTTGAGCCCAGTTTAAGGATTTTGGGACCAGCTGGGCATTTTGGGCTGAGTTTGAGGGTTTTTGGGCTGAGTTTGAGGATTTTGGTCCAGTTTAAGGATTTTGGTCCCAGTTTGGGGGGTTTTGGGCTGAGTTTGGGGGTTTTGGGGCCCAGTTTAAGGATTTTGGGCCCAGTTAAAGGATTTTGGTCCCACTTTGGGGGGTTTTGGGGCCCAGTTTAGGATTCTGAGCTCCGTTTGGGGGTTTTGGGGCCCAGTTTGAGGATTTTGGTCCCAGTTTGAGGATTTTGGTCCCAGTTTGAGGATTTTGGTCCCAGTTTGAGGATTCTGAGCTGAGGCCTGACCTGAGATGACCTCGAGCAGCAGCATCAGTTTGAGCCCATCCCGGAAATCCTCGTCGATGTTCTCGATCTGCGTGCCCGCCTTGCGCAGGTGGGAGTTGCACCAGGCCGTGAACGTCTGCGCGACAGCCACGGGGTCAGCGGGGCTGGGGGGGACCCTGGGGGTCTGGGGGGGACCCTGGGGGCTGGGGGGGACCCCCAGGGTCAGCAGAGACCCCCAGGGTTTGGGGAACCTCTGGGGTCAGTGGGGATCTCCAGGGTTTGGGGGGAAAATGGGGAACTGGGGGCCTGGGGATTCCTCATCCCATTGGGAATGATCCCACTGGGAATGATCCCACTGATCCCAGCAGGAATGATCCCATTGGGAATGATCCCACTGGGAATGATCCCACTGATCCCACTGGGAATGATCCCACTGGGAATGATCCCACTGATCCCATTGGGAATGATCCCACTGGGAATGATCCCACTGATCCCATTGGGAATGATCCCACTGATCCCAGCAGGAATGATCCCATTGGGAATGATCCCACTGGGAATGATCCCACTGATCCCATTGGGAATGATCCCACTGATCCCAGCAGGAATGATCCCATTGGGAATGATCCCACTGGGAATGATCCCGTTGATCCCACTGGGAATGATCCCACTGGGAATGATCCCACTGATCCCATTGGGAATGATCCCACTGATCCCAGCAGGAATGATCCCATTGATCCCACTGGGAATGATCCCACTGATCCCACTGGGAATGATCCCACTGATCCCAGCAGGAATGATCCCATTGGGAATGATCCCACTGGGAATGATCCCACTGATCCCATTGGGAATGATCCCACTGATCCCAGCAGGAATGATCCCATTGGGAATGATCCCACTGGGAATGATCCCGTTGATCCCACTGGGAATGATCCCACTGGGAATGATCCCACTGATCCCACTGGGAATGATCCCATTGATCCAAACAGGAATGATCCCATTGGGAATGATCCCATTGATCCCACTGGGAATGACTCTGGATTATTGATCCCATCAGGAATGACCCCACTGGGAATGACCCTGGGTTATTGATCCCACTGGGAATGACCCCACTGATTCCATCAGGAATGACCCTGGGTTATTGATCCCATCAGGAATGGCCGCACTGATCCCACTGGGAATGATCCCATTGGGAATGATCCCATTGATCCCACTGGGAATGATCCCATTGATCCAAGCAGGAATGATCCCATTGGGAATGATCCCATTGATCCCACTGGGAATGACTCTGGATTATTGATCCCATCAGGAATGACCCCACTGGGAATGACCCTGGGTTATTGATCCCACTGGGAATGACCCCACTGATTCCATCAGGAATGACCCCGGGTTATTGATCCCATCAGGAATGGCCGCACTGATCCCACTGGGAATGATCCCATTGGGAATGATCCCATTGATCCCACTGGGAATGATCCCATTGATCCAAGCAGGAATGATCCCATTGGGAATGATCCCATTGATCCCACTGGGAATGATCCCATTGATCCCAGCAGGAATGATCCCATCGATCCCACTGGGAATGATCCCATTGGGAATGATCCCACTGATCCCATTGGGAATGATCCCATTGATCCCACTGGGAATGATCCCATTGATCCCATTGGGAACGATCCCACTGATCCCACTGGGAATGATCCCGTTGATCCCATCAGGAATGATCTCACTGATCCCATCAGCAATGACCCAGTTATTGATCCCATCAGCAATGACTCAGTTATTGATCCCATCAGCAATGACTCAGTTATTGATCCCATCAGCAATGACCCAGTTATTGACCCCACAGCAATGACTCAGTTATTGACCCCACAGCAATGACTCAGTTATTGACCCCACAGCAATGACCCAGTTATTGATCCCACAGCAATGACTCAGTTATTGATCCCATCAGCAATGACTCAGTTATTGACCCCACAGCAATGACCCCGAACCTTTCATCCCTGGGAACGCCCAACCCCACAACCCCCAGCTCCAGTTACTGAGGAACTGGGACAGCCCCACCCCAAATTCTCCTTGTGGGGCCACACTGTGGGGTCAGGAACCGGCTCTGACCCCAGGATCCAGCCCCAAAGCCAGCAGGAAACTCAATCTGCTCCCCTGGATGTGGGAACAGCCCGGGTCCTGCAGGATCCCCCCAGGATCCAGCCCCAAAGCCAGGCAGGTGCCCCTGGATGTGGGAACAGCCCCGGGCCCTGCAGGATCCACCCCAGGATCCAGCCCCAAAGCCAGCAGGAAACTCAATCTGATCCCTGGATGTGGGAACAGCCCGGGTCCTGCAGGATCCAGCCCCAGACCCAGCAGGAAACTCAATCTGCTCCCCTGGATGTGGGAACAGCCCGGGTCCTGCAGGATCCAGCCCCAAAGCCGGGCAGGTGCCCCTGGATGTGGGAACAGCCCGGGTCCTGCAGGATCCCCCAGGATCCAGCCCCAAAGCCAGCAGGAAACTCAATCTGATCCCTGGATGTGGGAACAGCCCGGGTCCTGCAGGATCCAGCCCCAAAGCCAGCAGGAAACTCAATCTGCTCCCCTGGATGTGGGAACAGCCCCGGGTCCTGCAGGATCCCCCCAGGATCCAGCCCCAAAGCCAGCAGGAAACTCAATCTGCTCCCCTGGATGTGGGAACAGCCCCGGGTCCTGCAGGATCCAGCCCCAAAGCCAGCAGGAAACTCAATCTGCTCCCTGGATGTGGGAACAGCCCCGGGTCCTGCAGGATCCCCCAGGATCCAGCCCCAAAGCCAGCAGGAAACTCAATCTGCTCCCCTGGATGTGGGAACAGCCCCGGGCCCTGCAGGATCCCCCCAGGATCCAGCCCCAAAGCCAGCAGGAAACTCAATCTGCTCCCCTGGATGTGGGAACAGCCCCGGGTCCTGCAGGATCCCCCCAGGATCCAGCCCCAAAGCCAGCAGGAAACTCAATCTGCTCCCCTGGATGTGGGAACAGCCCCGGGTCCTGCAGGATCCAGCCCCAAAGCCAGCAGGAAACTCAATCTGCTCCCTGGATGTGGGAACAGCCCCGGGTCCTGCAGGATCCCCCAGGATCCAGCCCCAAAGCCAGCAGGAAACTCAATCTGCTCCCCTGGATGTGGGAACAGCCCCGGGCCCTGCAGGATCCCCCCAGGATCCAGCCCCAAAGCCGGGCAGGTGCCCCTGGATGTGGGAACAGCCCCGGGCCCTGCAGGATCCACCCCAGGATCCAGCCCCAAAGCCAGCAGGAAACTCAATCTGATCCCTGGATGTGGGAACAGCCCAGACCCTGCAGGATCCAGCCCAGGATCCAGCCCCAGACCCAGCAGTAAACTCAATATGATCCCTGGATGTGGGAACAGCCCAGACCCTGCAGGATCCAGCCCCAAAGCCAGCAGGAAACTCAATCTGATCCCTGGATGTGGGAACAGCCCCGGGTCCTGCAGGATCCAGCCCCAAAGCCGGGCAGGTGCCCCTGGATGTGGGAACAGCCCCGGGCCCTGCAGGATCCACCCCAGGATCCAGCCCCAAAGCCAGCAGGAAACTCAATCTGATCCCTGGATGTGGGAACAGCCCGGACCCTGCAGGATCCAGCCCCAAAGCCAGCAGGAAACTCAATCTGCTCCCCTGGATGTGGGAACAGCCCCGGGTCCTGCAGGATCCAGCCCCAAAGCCGGGCGGGTGCCCCTGGATGTGGGAACAGCCCCGGGCCCTGCAGGATCCACCCCAGGATCCAGCCCCAGACCCAGCAGGAAACTCAATCTGATCCCTGGATGTGGGAACAGCCCCGGGCCCTGCAGGATCCCCCAGGATCCAGCCCCAAAGCCAGGCAGGTGCCCCTGGATGTGGGAACAGCCCCGGGCCCTGCAGGATCCACCCCAGGATCCAGCCCCAAAGCCAGCAGGAAACTCAATCTGATCCCTGGATGTGGGAACAGCCCCGGGTCCTGCAGGATCCAGCCCCAGACCCAGCAGGAAACTCAATCTGATCCCTGATGTGGGAACAGCCCCGGGTCCTGCAGGATCCAGCCCCAAAGCCGGGCAGGTGCCCCTGGATGTGGGAACAGCCCCGGGCCCTGCAGGATCCACCCCAGGATCCAGCCCCAAAGCCAGCAGGAAACTCAATCTGATCCCTGGATGTGGGAACAGCCCGGGTCCTGCAGGATCCAGCCCCAAAGCCAGCAGGAAACTCAATCTGCTCCCCTGGATGTGGGAACAGCCCCGGGTCCTGCAGGATCCCCCAGGATCCAGCCCCAAAGCCAGCAGGAAACTCAATCTGATCCCTGGATGTGGGAACAGCCCCGGGTCCTGCAGGATCCAGCCCCAAAGCCGGGCAGGTGCCTCCTGGATGTGGGAAAGGTCCCGGTTTGGGGCGGCTCCGGGATCGCCCTGCGCTTCCGGGGCGGCTCCGGGCGGTGCCGGGACTTTGGCCGGTGCCAGGGCTGATCGTGCCAGAGCCGGGCGTGGCCGGGCGTGGCCAGCGGGCACCGACACGCACGGGGCACTGAGTCAGCCTGGGCACGGGAGACACCGGAAAAAATCCCATAAAAATCCTGGTTTGGGATCCCATTCATGGACACACACAAGGCACTGAGTCAGCTGGGCATGAGAGAGAGATCCGGAAAAAATCCACAAAAATCCACAAAAATCCTGGTTTGGGATCCCATTCATGGACACACACAAGGCTCTGAGTCAGCCTGGGCACGGGAGACCACCCGAAAAAATCCCACAGAAATCCTGGTTTGGGATCCCATTCGTGGACACACACGGGGCACTGAGTCAGCTGGGCATGAGAGAGAGATCCTGAAAAAATCCCACAAAAATCCCACAAAAATCCTGGTTTGGGATCCCATTCATGGACACACACGGGGCACTGAGTCAGCTTGGGCATGAAAGAGAGATCCTGAAAAAATCCCACAAAAATCCTGGTTTGGGATCCCATTCATGGACACACAGAACAGGCCCTGTGAGATCCCACAGAGATCCCAGAAAAACCCCACAGAAATCCCACAGAAATCCCATAAAAATTCCAGTACGGGATCCCATTCACCGACACACACGGGGCACTGAGAGATCCCATAAAAACCCCCACAGAAACCCCACAGAAATCCCATTCTGGGATCCCATTCATGGACACACACAAGGCTCTGAGTCAGCCTGGGCACGGGAGATACCGGAAAAAATCCCACAAAAATCCTGGTTTGGGATCCCATTCATGGACACACAGAACAGGCCCTGTGAGATCCCACAGAGATCCCCAGAAAAACCCCACAGAAATCCCACAAAAATCCCCAGGGTGGGATCTCCTTCATGGGCAGACACAGCCCCAAGAGATCCCATAAAAATCCCATAAAAATCCCATAAAAATCCCATAAAAATCCATAAAAAATCCCATAAAAACCCACAGAAATCCCATTGTGGGATCCCATTCACCGACACGCACGGGGCACTGAGTCAGCTGGGAATAAAACCCGGGATCAAATCTGGAATAAAATCTGGAATAAATCCAGGATAAAATCAAGATAAATCTGGAATAAAATCCGCGATCAAATCTGGAATAAGTCCTGGATAAAATCCAGGATAAATCTGGAATAAAATCCGCGATCAAATCTGGAATAAGTCCTGGATAAAATCCAGGATAAATCTGGAATAAAATCCGCGATCAAATCTGGAATAAGTCCTGGATAAAATCCAGGATAAATCTGGAATAAAATCCAGGATCAAATCTGGAATAAGTCCTGGATAAAATCCAGGATAAATCTGGAATAAAATCTGGGATAAAATCCAGGACAAAATAAAATCCAGGATAAAATAAAATCTGGGATAAAACCCAGGATAAAATCAAATCTGTGATAAAACCCAGGATAAAATCTGGGATAAAATCCAGGATAAAATCAAGGATAAAATCCAGGAATAAAATCCAGAATAAAATCAAATCTGTGATAAAACCCAGGATAAAATCCAGGATAAAATCCAGGAATAAAACCCAGGATAAAATAAAATCTGTGATAAAATAAAACCCGGGATAAAACCCAGGACAAAGCCCGGGCAGGCGGATCCCGGCGCATTCCAGGCCGAGCCGAGCGTCCCAAAAATGGCAAAAAAGGAGATTCCGGCCGAGTCTGGAATTTCCTTCCCACGGAACCGCCCGGAAACTTTTCCTGCAATTGTGGCAGGGAGGGAATGGGGTGGGAGCTGCTGAAATCTGGGATTGGGGTGGGAATAAATCCCAAATAAATCCTGGGAATTGGGGTGGGAACAAATCCCAAATAAATCCTGGGGATGGGAATAAATCCCAAATAAATCCTGGGAATTGGGGTGGGAACAAATCCCAAATAAATCCTGGGGATGGGGAATAAATCCCAAATAAATCCTGGGAATTGGGGTGGGAACAAATCCCAAATAAATCCTGGGGATGGGAATAAATCCCAAATAAATCCTGGGAATTGGGGTGGGAATAAATCCCAAATAAATCCTGGGAATTGGGGTGGGAACAAATCCCAAATAAATCCTGGGGATGGGAATAAATCCGAATCCTGGGAATTGGGGATGGAAAATGGGAACAAATCCTAAATCCTGGGGATTGGGGTGGGAACAAATCCTAAATCCTGGGGATTGGGGATGGGAATGGGAACAAATCCCAAATCCTGGGGATTGGGGGTGGGAATAAATCCCAAATAAATCCTGGGGATGGGAATGGGAACAAATCCAAATCCTGGGAATTGGGGTGGGAATAAATCCCAAATAAATCCTGGGGATGGGAATGGGAATAAATCCCAAATAATCCTGGGGATTGGGGATGGGAATAATCCCAAATCCTGGGGATTGGGGTGGGGAATAAATCCCAAATAAATCCTGGGGATTGGGGTGGGAATAAATCCTAAATCCTGGAAAATGGGGAACAAATCCTAAATCCTGGGGATGGGGAATGGGAACAAATCCTAAATCCTGGGGACTGGGGATGGAAATGGGATTAAATAAAAATCCTGGGAATTTGGGATGGAAATGGGATTAAATAAAAATCCTGGGAATTGGGGATGGAAATGGAGAATTCAGCTCCAATTCCCGGGAATTCAGGCTGGAAAATTCACATTCCTCCCTATTTTCCATCATTTTCTCCCTAAAACTTAGGAATTTTAGGGCTAAAAAATGCATTTTCCTCCCTATTTTCCTCAAATTTTTCCCAAGAAAAAAACCCCCAAAAAACCCTAAAAATCCCCCCAAAAATCCCTAAAAAATCCCAAAAATAATCCCCAAAAAATCCCCAAAATCCCTAAAAAATCCCAAAAATAATCCCCCAAAAATCCCCAAAATCCCCAAAAAATCCCCAAAAAAATCCCCAAAAAATTCCAAAAAAATCCCAAAAAAATCCCAAAAAAAATCCCAAAAAAATCCCCCAAAATCCCAATTGGAGTCACTGCCGAGGCCTGGTTGGGGCAGGAAGGAATTGGCTCCGAAATTCCAAATTCAATCGAGGCAGAGCTGAAAGAAAATCCAGAGGGAATAAAAAACTCATCCAGGCGTTCCCTGGGCTCGTTAGCAGGCGCTTAATTAACAGCATTTCCATCATTTGCATAATTAACAGAATTAACGAGGCGCCCGTTTGTCCAAAGGAGGGAAAAATGACCCAAAAATCCCAATGAGAAATCTGAAAAAATGGGGAAAAAAAACAGAAAAAAGGGATGGAAAAAATGAGGAAAAAATGAGGAAAAATCAGCCAGAAAGCAGAAAAATGAGGGGAAAAAGTGGGAAAAGTTATTGAAATAGGGAGAAAATGAGGAAAAATTGAGGAAAAATTGGGAAAATGAGGAAAAATTCAGGGAAAATGAGGAAAATTTGAGGGAGAAGATTGATAAAAATTAAAGAAAAAATATAAAAATTTGGGAAAAATTTGGGGAAAATGAGGATTTTGGGGAGTTTTGTCCCATCCCTGTCACCCGCAGCACATCCTGGGTTTTCCTCTCTGCCTGGAATTTTTTGTGGGTTTTTTAAATATTTTTTGTTGGTTTTTGATTTTTTCTGTTGGGGTTTTTTTTCTATATTTTCTGTTGGGGTTTTTTTGGAATTTTTTTGTGAGTTTTTTTTGATGTTTTTGCTGTTGTTTTTTCGGAATTTTTTTGCTGTTTTTCTGGATATTTTCTGTAGGTTTTTTTTTTATTTTTTTGCTGTTTTTCTGGATACTTTCTGTTGGTTTTTTGGAATTTTTTGTGGGTTTTTTTGATGTTTTTGCTGGGGTTTTTTGTGGTTTTTTTTTTTTTTTCGCTGTTGTTTTTTTAGATTTTTTAATGTTTTTCTGGATGTTTTTGTTGATATTTTGGGGGGTTTTTTGGATGTTTTCGCATGTTTCCTGTTGTTTTTCTGGATGTTTTGCTGTTGATTTTTAGATTTTTTGGGTGGTTTTTAATGTTTTTCCTGTTGTTTTTTTTTTTTTTGGATGGTTTTGCTGCTGTTTTTTTGGAATTTTTCTGTTAATTTTTTTTTTATGTTTTTCTGGATGTTTTTGCTGTTGTTTTTCTGGATATTTTTGCTGTTATTTTTCTGTTGTTTTTTTATGTTTCCTGTTGTTTTTTGGATGTTTTGCTGTTGTTTTTCTGGATGTTTTGAGCTAATTTTCTGGATGTTTTTTGCTGTTATTTTTGTGTTATTTGCAGATTTCCTGTTGTTTTTTGATGTTTTTTGTTGTTTTGGGATGTTTTTGTGGCTCCCGGGGGAGGGCCGAGCTCAGAATTCTCCTCATTCTTTGCCCTTTTTGGGCTCCGGGCCGGAGTTTGGGAACAACGCGGAGAATTCCGGCCGGGCCCCACAAAGGGGGGATTTGGGGGTTTTTTGGGTTTTTTTGGGGTTTTTGGGGTTTTTTGGAGTTTTTTGGGTTTTTGGTGCGCAGGTGGGGCAGGGCGTGCCCCATTCCAGGCGGGATCTAGCGGCCCCGCCTCGATGGGGAGCGGCGGTCGCCTCCCAAAAATTCATCAAAATTCATCCAAAATTCACCAAAATTCATCAAAAAATTCACCCCAAAATTCATCAAAAATTCATCAAAAATTCACCCCAAAATTCATCCAAAATTCATCAAAAATTCATCCAAAATTCAGCAAAAATTCATCCAAAAATTCAACAAAAATTCACCCCCAAAATTAATCAAAAATTCACGGCCAAAATTCATCAAAATTAATCAAAAATTCATCCAAAATTCACTTCCAAAAATTCATCAAAATTCATCCAAAATTCATCTAAAATTCAGCAAAAATTCACACCAAAAATTCATCCAAAATTCACCTCAAAAATTCATCAAAATTCATCCAAAATTCACCCAAAAATTCATCAAAATTCATCCAAAATTCACCAAAAATTCACCCAAAAATTCACCCAAAATTCACCCAAATATCCACCCAAAAATTCATCAAAATTCACCCAAATATCCACCCAAAAATTCATCAAAAAATACTGGGTTTTACAGGAGGAAAAACACCTGGATGGGGCAAAAATTCCTGGAGGAAAAGCACCTGAAATCTGGGTTTCTGGGGGGTTTGGGGAGGAAGGGAAGGAAGGAAAGGACGGACAGACGGGACAGACCTGCAAAGCACCTGAAATTCTGGGTTTTGTGGTGGGTTTGGGGAGGAAGGAAAGGAAGGACAGACGGACAGACCTGCAAAGCACCTGAAATTCTGGGTTTTGTGGTGGGTTTTGGGGAGGAAGGAAAGAAGGACAGACGGACAGACCTGCAAAGCACCTGAAATTCTGGTTTTTGTGGTGGGTTTGGGGAGGAAGGACAGACAGACGGACGGACGGACAGAGCTGCAAAGCACCTGAAATTCCTGGGGTTTATGGTGGGTTTGGGGAGGAAGGACAGACAGACAGACGGACGGACGGACGGACAGACGGCCGCTGCAGGGCCCGCGTTCCGCTCTCCCGCGTTGTTGGAATTCCAGAGAATTCCAGAGGCGAATCCTCCCCATCCCCACCCGAGGGAGGCTCTGGGACGCTCGGAATTCCAGAAATTCCAAATTCATATCCCAAATTCATTCCCAAATTCATTCCCAAATTCATGCCCCAAAACGGGAAAGGCAATCCCAAAATTCCGCTCATTAATTAACACCTAATTAACCCCCCCCGGGGCACAGCTCGTCCGCGCTCCGGCACTGCCGAGAATTCAGCACCAAATCCTGAGAAAAAAAAAATCCCATTTTGGGCAAAGGAGAAGAGCAGGAAACGGGGGAAGCGCCGGGAATGCAGCAGGAGCAGGAGGAGGAGGGAGGAGGAGGAGGAGGAAGAGGAGGAGGAAGATCACGCCGCGCTTCCTGTGCCAAAAATAATCGAACTTAGCCCGGGATTTTGTGGGAAAAACCTGGAAATGGCCGGGAACCACGGCAATGGCAGGGATCCCCAAAATGTCCCAACACTGAGGGGGTTCACCCCAAAACTGAGGGGATTCACCCCAAATTCAGCCCCAAAACTGAGGGGGATTCACCCAAAACTGAGGGGATTCACCTCAAATACACCCCAAAACTGAGGGGATTCACCCCAAAACTGAGGGGGATTCACCTCAAATACACCCCAAAACTGAGGGGATTCACCCCAAAACTGAGGGATTCACCTCAAATACACCCCAAAACTGAGGGGATTCACCCCAAATTCAGTCCCAAAACTGAGGGGATTCACCCCAAATTCAGCCCCAAAACTGAGGGGATTCACCTCAAATACACCCCAAAACTGAGGGGATTCACCCCAAAACTGAGGAGGTTCACCCCAAAACTGAGGAGGTTCACCCCAAAACTGAGGGGATTCACCCCAAATTCAGCCCCAAAACTGAGGGGATTCACCCCAAAACTGAGGGGATTCACCCCAAATTCACCCCAAAACTGAGGGGATTCACCCCAAAACTGAGGGGATTCACCCCAAAATGTCCCAACACTGAGGGGGTTCACCCCAAAACTGAGGGGATTCACCCCAAAACTGAGGGGATTCACCCCAAATTTAGCCCCAAAACTGAGGAGATTCACCCCAAAACTGAGGGGATTCACCCCAAATTCAGCCCAAAACTGAGGGGATTCACCCCAAATTCAGGGAGTTCACCCCAAACCGGAGGGAACTGAACCAAAATTCAGGGAATTAAACCCAAAACGCGCAGAACTCAACACAGAATTGGGAAATGAATTCACAGCAAAACTCAGAATTGAACCAAGGAGTGAACACTAAACCCACGGAACTCAGGGGATGGAAGCCAAAACTGCAGGAATTCACCCCAAACCTGGGAGTGGAACCTCAAACTGGGAATGGAACCCCAGATTGAGGGAATGGAACCACAAACTGTGGGAATTCACCCCAAAATGAGGGAATGGAACCCCAAATTGAGGGAATTCACCCCAAAGTGCAGGAATGGCACCTCAAACTGGGAATGGAACCCTAAAATGCAGGAATTGACCCCAAACTGAGGGAATTCACCCCAAATCTGGGGATGGAACCCCAAACTGCAGGAATTCACCCCAAACTGCGGGAATTCACCCCAAACCTGGGAATAGAACCTCAAACTGCAGGAATGGAACCCTAAAATGGAGGAATTGTCTCCAAACTGAGGGAATGGAACACCAAACCTGGGAATAGAACCCCAAACTGAGGGAATGGAACCCCAAACTGCAGGAATGGAACCCCAAATTTCAGGAATTCTCCCCAAGCCCAGGAACTGCCCCGAGCCCGCAGTTCACCCCAAACTGCGGGAATGGAACCCCAAACTGCGGGAATGGAACCCCAAACTGCGGGAATGGAACCCCAAACTGCAGGAATTCACTCCAATCACGGGAATGGAATATCAAACTACAGGAATGCACCTCAAACTCTGCGGGAACGGAACCCTAAAGTGCAGGAATTCACCCCAAACTTCAGGAATTCTCCCCCAGCCCGGGCAGTGCCCCGAGCCCGGAGCTCACCCCAAACACAGGAATACATCCCAAACTAAGGGAATTGACCCCAAACTGAGGGAACGGAACCCCAAAGTTCAGGAATTCTCCCCCAGCCCGGGCAGTGCCCGCAGTTCCGCCCGTCTCCAGCGATGATTAACCCGGAACCCTCCGGCGCCCGCTCGGAATTCCGGGCCGGCCCCTCCCAGTCCCGGCCGTTCCCACGCCCGAGGGTGGGCCCGGGGTAATTTGGGGAGGGGGCGATGGGAGGGACCCCCGCGGTGTTCCCCACATCCCGGGAATGCGGCGGATCCCGGTGGATCCCGGCGATCCCCCCCTTTCCCCGTGCCCTTTATCCCGTCCCGCCGCTCTCCGGAAGCTTCCACAGCCGGAATTGAGGGGGGAAAAACCTCCGGACACCCCCGGGAACCTGAGGAAACCCCGAAATTCTGCCCTCAATCAAATGCAGCACCCCAAAGTTCAGCCCTCGATCCTCAGGTGTGGTACCCCCTTCAAATACAGCACCCCAAAGTTCAGCTCTCAACCCTCAGGTGTGGTATCCTCCCCCAAATACAGCACCCTAAAGTTCAGCTCTCAACCCTCAGGTGTGGTAACCCTTCCAAACACAGCACCCCAAAGTTCACCCCTCGCCTCTCAGGTGTGATATTCCCCCTCAAACACAGATCTGGGGGTCCCCGAAATTCAGCTCTCAACCTTCAGGTGTGGTATCCTCCCCCAGATACAGCCCTGGGGGTCCCCAAAGTTCAGCTCTCACCTCTCGGGTGTGACATTTCCCCGTCAAACGCAGCTCTGAGGGACCCCAAAGTTCAGCTCTCAATCCTCGGGTGTGACATTCCCACCTCAAACACAGATCTGGGAGTCCCCAAAGTTCAGCTCTCAATCCTCAGGTGTGACATTCCCACCTCAAACACAGATCTGGGAGTCCCCAAAGTTCAGCTCTCAATCCTCAGGTGTGACATTGCCCCCCAAACACAGCTCCGGGGGCTCTCAAGGTGTCCCCCTCACCCAGTTCCGGGGGTCTTTCCCCCTCTGACGCCCCCCAAAAACTCCCGATTCTCCCCCAGCCCCAGCTCGGACCCTCCAGGGACACCCTGAGCCTCCTCAGAGACGCCCCAAAAGGCGCTGAGAGCCCTCAGGTGTCCCTGCCCCGGCTGGGAGCCCTCAGGGAGGCTCCTGGGTCTCTTCAGACCCCTCAAGGAACCCCCCAGGCCCCCCAAACCTCCCTGTCCCGGGCTGGGATCCCTCATGAATTCCTTCAGGGACACCCCCGGCCCCCTCAGGGACCCCTCAAAGGGACCCCTCAGACTGAAATCCCCTCAGAGACCTCAGGATCCCTCACGGATCCCCTCAGAGACCCCTCAAACACCCCGAAATCCCTCATGGATCCCCTCAGGGACTCCTCAAAGGAACCCCTCAGACTCGAATCTACTCAGGGACCTCAGGATCCCTCACGGATCCCCTCAGGGAACCACTCAGACACCCGGAAATTCCTCACGGATCCCCTCAGGAACTCCAGGACCCCTCATGGATCCTCTCAGACACCTCAGGATCCCTCACAGATCTCCTCAGGGACACCAAGATCCCTCACGGATCCCTCATGGATCCCCTCAGATGCCCCAGGATCCCTCATGGATCCCTCAGACACGCCAAGATCCCTCATGGATCCCCTCAGGGATCCCTCAGACACTCCAAGACCCCTCAGGGACCTCTCAGATACCCCGAAATCCCTCATGGATCCCCTCAGACACCTCAGGATCCCCTCAGACACCCCAAGATCCCTCACGGATCCCCTCAGGGACCACTCAGACACTCCAGGATCCCTCAGGCACCCCCCAGCTCCCCCTGCCCCGTGCTCTGGGACCCCTCAGAGACCCCTCAAGCCCTCCAGACCCCTCAGGCTGTGAAATCCCCTCAGGGACCCCTCAGCCCCTCACGATCCCCCCTCAGTGACCCCCCCAGCTCCCCCCCACCTTGCGCTGCTGCTTCTCCCAGGCGGGGTCCAGGAGTAGATCCCGATCCCAATCGTCCTCTTGGGCCATGTAGTCTCCATTGGGGCCGGGCCCGTTCCCGCCGTACGGGTGGGGCTGCCCCGTGCTGTGGTAATCCACCATTATCGCCGCCCTGATGTCGCGACAGGCGGAGGACGCGCCAGCGACACGGACCCGAATCTGCCCCCCCCCACCCGCGCCCCGACTGCGCACGCGCCGCCGCCCAGGCCGCGCCCACCGCGCCGCGCGCGCACGGGGCTGGGCGGAGCCACGCCCACCGCCCTCAGGCGCCACAGCGGCCACGCCCATCGCCACACCCACCGCCCTCACGGAGCCGAGACCACGCCCACAACAGCGCTAAACCACGCCCAGTTCACCCAAGCCACGCCCACTCGAAACCACGCCCACCTCCCCTCAGACACCCCCCCTCCATTTTGACGCCCCCAAGAACGAGCCTAGTTCCACTTTGAAACCTCTTTACTGGTTAAACTGGGCAGGATCGGGGTTGGGGGGTTGGAATTGGGGGGTCGGTGTTGAGGGCTCGCTTTTGAGGGGCTCAGAGAGAGGACGCCATGATGCTGGACACACCTGGGAGGAAAACAGGTGAGATGAGGGGAGGCAAAGACACCACTGTGCTTCCAATCTCCCTCAGAAACCCCTGGGCTTCTCCTGTATCCATCCCCAGACCCCCAAAACCCTTTAAAACTCATCCAAAACTCCTCAGGACACCCCTGGGACCCCCCTGTATCCCTCCCAAGACCCCCAAAACTCCTCAGGACACCCCTGGGCTTCTCCTGTATCCCTCCCCAGAGCCCCAAAACTCCTCAGACACCCCTAGGACCCTCCTGTATCCCTCCCAAGACCCCCAAAACCCATCCAAAACTCCTCAGGGCACCCCTGGGACCCTCCTGTATCCCTCCCCAGACCCCCAAAACTCCTCAGGACACCCCCAGGACCCTCCTGTATTGCCTCAAACCCTCTCCAGATCCCCCAAATCTCCTCCAGCACCCCAAAATCTCCTCTGTATCCTCCCAAAATCCCCTAAGGACCCCTCAAACCGTCCCCAGACTCCCACCAGGATGCCCCAAATCCCCCTCAGGACCCCCAACCCACTGTCGAAGTCGATTTTCTCCACGATGTTCTTGGGTTTGATGTTCTCCTCCTGGTTGGAGATGAGGATCCGCCCCGGCTCCGGCTCTGTCCATCCGTATTTGCTCATCCACACCCTCAGCTGCGACTCTGGGGGGGCACAGAGGGGTCTGGGGGGGGCTTGGACACCCCCTAGAGACCCCCAAAACCCCCCCAGAGCCTTCCAGACCCTCTTGCACCTCTCCAGGACCCCCCAAACCTCATCACAGGACCCTCCCAAGCTCCCTCAGGACCCCCCAAACCCCCTCAGGAGCCTCCCAAAGCTCCCTCCAGAACCCAACTTCCACCTGGGAACCCCAAAATCCCACCTGGGACCCCCCAAAACCCCTCAGGACCCTCCCAAACTCCCTCCAGAACCCAAATTACACCTGGGACCCCCCAAACCCCACCTGGGACCCCCAAACCCCACCTGGGACCCCCAAAACTCCATCCAGGACCCCCCAAACCCCACCTGGGACCCCCAAACCCCACCTGGGACCCCCCAAACCCCACCTGGGACTCCCCAAACCCCACCTGGGACCCCCAAAACTCCATCCAGGACCCCCCCAAACCCCACCTGGGACCCCCAAACCCCACCTGGGACCCACAAAACTCCATCCAGGACCCCCAAAACCCCTCTCACGACTCCCCAAACCCCACCTGGGACCCCCAAACCCCACCTGGGACTCCCCAAACCCCACCTGAGACCCCCCAAAACCCCTCAGGACCCTCCCAAACTCCCTCCAGAACCCAAATTACACCTGGGACCCCCCAAACCCCACCTGGGACCCCCAAAACCCCTCTCACGACTCCCCAAACCCCACCTGGGACCCCCCCAAACCCCACCTGGGACCCCCAAACCCCCTCACCTGAGAGGTCCCCCAGCATCTCGGCGAGCAGCCAGCGGTCGATGTGCTGGTACGTGATCCCCACCACGTGGCAAATGACTGTGGGGACCCCCAAGATGTCACAGAGGCCCCCCCAAAACTGCCCAGGACCCCCCCAAAAACCCCCAGACCCCCAAACAACCGCCTGGGAGCTCCCCAGGATGTCACAAATCCTCTCCTGGATGCTCCAATTCTCCTCCCAGGACTCCTCTGGACCCCAAAACTCCCCTGAAGCACCCCCAGGTTCTTCCAGGAACCCTAAAAATAACTCAGGACCCCCAAAACCTCCTCAAGGTTCCCCCCAAACCCCTCCAGGACCCCCAAAACCTCCCTAGAAACCCCCAAAACCCCCTCAGGGACCCTCAAATCCCCCCTGAATCACCCCCAGGTTCCTCCAGGAGCCCCCTAAAAATAACTCAGGACCCCCAAAACCTCCCCAAGCCCCCCAAAACCTCCCCAAAGACTCTCAGGATTCCCTCAAGGACCCCCAAAACCTCTCCAAGACCCCCAAAATCTCCCTAGGAACCCCCAAAACCTCCCCAGGATTCCCTCCAAACCCCTCCAGGACCCCCAAAACCTCCCCAGGACCCCAAAAACCTCCCCAAAGCCCCTCAAGATTCCCTCCAAACCCCTCCAGGACCCCCCAAAGCCCCTCACAATTCCCCCCAAAGCCCCCCAGGACCCCCCAAAGCCCCTCAAGATTCTCTCCAAACCCCCCCAGGACCCCCAAAAGCCCCCCAGGACTCCCCAAAGCCCCCCCAGGACCCCCCAAAGCCCCCCAGGACCCCCCAAAGCCCCCCCAGGACCCCCCAAATTCCCCTCACATTTCCTGACGGAGTCCTCGAAGCCGGTGATCCCCTCCAGCAGCTCCATGTTCTCATCCAGCGCTTGCTGCAGGAATTTTTGGGGGGGTCACCCCCACATTTAGGGCTCCCCCTTTATCTCCAGGACCCCTCCCCAGGATTTTGGGGACCCCCCAAACGTTTTGGGGGGGCTGCTCACCCAGAAGGACTGGAAGTGGCAGGTCTCCAGCAGCTCGCCCAGGTACAGGATCTGCCGGATGGGGCGCTCCTCTTGCTGAGGTTTTGGGGGGTCAAGGGGAAATTTGGGACAAAATTGGGGAGTTTTGGGGCTGAACCCCAAAAATCTCCCTCACCCAGGCCCCCAAAATCGGGATTTGGGGGGGGATTTTGAGGGGAGAAAGGCCAGATTTGCATTTTGAGGGGAGAAAGGCCAGATTTGGTCTCTCTGGGGAGAGAGGGAAAATGGGGGTCCCTGGGGAGGTTTGGGGGGTCCTTATGGGATTTGGGGTTTTTTTTTTTAGGAAATTTGGGGGTTCTCTGGATTTGGGGTGTCCCATTTTCGGGGTCCCCCCATATTTTGGGGTGCCAGGATACGTGTGCCTGGTCGATCATGCACTTGCAGAGGGTGAAACCCCTCAGGATTTGGGGGTTTTGCTCTGGATTTTGGGGTTTTTTTGGGGATTTTCCCTGAATTTTGGGGTTTTTTGGGGTTTTTCCCTGGATTTGGGGGTTCCCTGGATTTGGGGTGTCCCATTTTCGGGGTCCCCTCATATTTTGGGGTGCCAGGATACGTGTGCCTGGTCGATCATGCACTTGCAGAGGGTGAAGTCAGTGTGGGGGAGGTTGGTGAGAGCCTTGAGCAGGATCTGCGCCGTCACCCCCGTCTGGAAGAACGCTGGGTTGAACTGGTACCTGCACAGGTGAGCACAGGTGAGATCTGGGACCCCAAAATCCCCCCTGAGCACCCCAAAATTCACCCTGAGCCCCCAAAATCCTCCTGAGCACCCCAAAATCCTCCTGAGCACCCCAAAATCCCCCCCTGAGCCCCCAAAATCCTCCTGAGCACCCCAAAATCCTCCTGAGCACCCCAAAATCCCCCCCTGAGCCCCCAAAATCCTCCTGAGCACCCCAAAATCCTCCTGAGCACCCCAAAATCCCCCCCTGAGCCCCCAAAATCCTCCTGAGCACCCCAAAATCCTCCTGAGCACCCCAAAATCCCCCCTGAGCACCCCAAAATTCACCCTGAGCTCCTCAAAATCCTCCTCTGAGCCCCCCAAATCCCACCCTGAGCCCCCCAAACTGGTACCTGCACAGGTGGGCCCAGGTGAGCCCCCCAAAATCCTCCTGAGCACCCCAAAATCCCCCTCTGAGCTCCTCAAAATTCACCCCTGAGCACCCCAAAATTCATCCTGAGCACCCCGAAAATCCCCTCTGAGCCCCCCAAATCCCACCCTGAGCCCCCCCCAAATCCCCTCTGAGCCCCCAAAATCCTCCCTGAGCCCCCAAAATCCTCCTGAGCTCCTCAAAATCCACCCTGAGCCCCCCAAAATCCTCCTGAGCACCCCAAAATCCTCCCCGAGCCCCCCAGGTGCTCTCACAGCTTCAGCACGGCCAGGTTGGCCTCCAGGTCGTAGGCGTTCTCCTTGGCCTGCGTCTCCACGTAGCGCTCCAGCGTGGCCAGGTTCTCGGGGTTGTACCTGTGTGAGACACGCGTGTGACACGCCTGTGACACACCTGTGACACATCTGGGCACATCTGGGACCCCTTTACACACCTGTGACCCCCCGTTTACACACCTGGGACACACCTGGGACCCCCCCTTTTACACACCTGGGACCCCCTTTACACACCTGGGATCCCCTTTACACACCTGGGACCTCCCTTTACACACCTGGGACACACCTGGCCACACCTGGGACCCCACTTTACACACCTGGGACCCCTTTACACACCTGGGGCCTCCCTTTACACACCTGGCCACACCTGGGACCCCTTTACACACCTAGGACCCCACTTTACACACCTGTGACACACCTGTGACCCCCCCTTTACACACCTGGGACACACCTGGCCACACCTGGGACCCCCTTTACACACCTGGGACCCCACTTTACACACCTGGGACACACCTGTGACCCCCCTTTACACACCTGGGACACACCTGGCCACACCTGGGACCCCACTTTACACACCTGGGACCCCTTTACATACCTGGGACCCCACTTTACACACCTGGGACCCCTTTACACACCTGGAACACACTTGTGACACACCTGGGACCCCACTTTACACACCTGGGACCCCTTTTACACACCTGGGACCCCCCCCCAATCCCCTCCCAGTCCCCCCCCAGTCCCTCCCCAGTCCCTCCCAGTCCCCCCCAATCCCCTCCCAGTCCCTCCCAGCGCTCCCAGTACCGGTCGATGCCCCGCAGCAGTTTCCCCACGTTCGCCCGCATCTGCTCGAACAGCGCCATGTTCGCGGCTCCTCCGGAAGGGACGTCACAGCCACTTCCGGTTCGCCGCTGCTCACTGGCCACGCCCACAGAGCGAGAGCGCGTGCGTGGACTTCGTTCACGCGCATCGCTTCAGCTACGCCCACTTCCAATGTGGCAGCGTCCCGAACTGGGGCGGGAATGGAGGGACTGGGAGGGACTGGGACAAACTGGGACAAACTGGATTGCAGCTGATCTTACTGGGATCATACTGGGTTTGTACAGGAAGGACAGTGAGACCACACTGGGGTTGTACTGGAACCGTACCGGATTGTACTGGGGTTGTACTGGAACCATACTGGGATTGTACTGGAACCGTACTGGATTTGTACTGCGGTTGTACTGGAACCGTACTGGATTGTACTGGGATTGTACTGGAACCATACTGGGATTGTACTGGGATTGTACTGGAACCATACTGGGGTTATACTGGAACCGTACTGGATTGTACTGGGGTTGTACTGGAACCGTACTGGAACCACACTGGGATTGTACTGGGGTTGTACTGGAACCATACTGGATTTGTTCTGGGATTGTACTGGAACCGTACTGGATTGTACTGGGTTTGTACTGGAACCGTACTGGGATTGTACTGGAACAGTACTGGGATTGCAGTTGGGTCAGTGTCAGGCTGAACTGGGCTGAACTGGGGAGGCAGTGGAGGGGTCAGTAAAGGGCCAGGGGATCCTGGGCGGTTTTGAGGGGTCCCAGGGAGCTCCTGGAGAGTCATGGTTTCCCCCCTTTCCCCTCACGTATCTCTCCCTTTTCCTCTCACATTTCCCTCTCTCTTCCCTTCACGTTTCCTTCTGTCTTTTCCTCACATTTCTCTCCCTTTTCCCTTCACGATTCATGCTATTTTCTCCCCTCACGATTCCCACTTTTTCCTCCCCTCACATTTCTCTCTCTTCTCCCCTCATGTTTGCCTCCCTTTTCCCCTCACATTTCCCACTTACCCCCTCACAATGCTCCCCCTTTTCTCCCCTCACATTTCCCTCTCTTTTCTCCCCTCACGTTTCCCCCTTTTTCCCCTCACAATTCCTGCCGTGTTCTCCTCACAATTCTCTTTTCTCCCCTCACATTTTCCCGCCCTTTTCTCCCCTCACGATTCCCGCCCTTTTTCCCCCTCACAGTTCTCTCTCCTCTCCCCTCACGTTTCCCTCCCTTTTCCCCTCACGTTCTCGGCCTGTTTTCCCCTCATGATTCCCGCCCTTTACTCCCTTCCCCATTCTCTCTTTTCCCCTCACATTTCTCTCTCTTTGCCCTCATGATTCCTGCCCTTTTCTCCCTTCACATTTCCCTCTCTTTTCCCCTCATGTTTCTCTCACTTTTCCCTTCACATTTCCCTCCCTTCCCCCCTCACGTTTTTCTCCTCCCCTCATGATTCTCGCCCTTTTTCCCCTCACATTTGTCTCTCTTCTCCCCTCACATTTACCTCTCTTTTCCCTTCGCATTTCTCTCTTCTTCCCTCATGTTTCACCCCCTTTTCCCCTCACATTTCCCTCCCTTTTCACCTTATGTTCCTGGCCAGTTTTCCCCTCACGTTTCCCGCTCTTTTTTCCCCTCACATTTCCTGCCCTTTTCTCCCCTCACAAATCTCTCTTTTCTCCTCACATTTCTGTCTCTTTGCCCTCACCATTCATGCCCTTTTATCCCTTCACATTTCCCTCTCTTTACCCCTCACATTTCTCTCACTTTTCCCTCATACCTCCCTTCACATTTCCCTCCCTTCTCCCCTCACATTTTTTTTCTCCCCTCATGATTCCTGCCCTTTTCTCCCCTCACGATTCTCGCCCTTTTCCCCCTCACATTTGTTTCTCTTCTCCCCTCACGTTTACCTCTCTTTTCCCTTCACATTTCTCTCTTTTCCCCTCACATTTCACCCCCTTTTCCCCCTCATATTTCACCCCCTTTTCCCCCTCACATTTCCCTCCCTTTTCCCCTCACGGTTTCTGCCCTTTTCCCCCTTACATTTCTGTCTTGTCCCCTCACATTTCCCTCCCTTTTCCCCTCACCTCTCTTTTCTCCCCTCACATTTCTCTCTCTTCCCCTCACATTTCTCTCTTTTCTCCTCACGTTTCCCGCCCTTTTCTCCCCTCACGTTTCCCGCCCTTTTCTCCCCTCACGTTTCTCTCTCTTCTCCCCTCCGTTCTCCCCTTCCCCCCCTCATATTTCCCTCTCTTTTCCCCTCACACTTCCCTCTCTTTTCCCTTCACATTTCCTCGCCTTTTCTCCCCTCACATTTTCCTCTCTTCTCCCCTCAGGTTCTCCACCCATTTTCCCCTCACGATTCCCGCCCTTTCCTCTCCTCACATTTCCCTCTCTTCCTCTCACATTTCCTTCTTTTCTCCTCACCTTCCCCACCCATTTTCCCCTCAAGTCTCCGGAGCTGCAGCATTAAAAGCTTATTGAGGTCAGTGTCGGGAGAGGATAATTGGGGGGCAACTGAGGGGGGCAGTTATGGGGCAATTACAGGGCAGTTCTGGGGCAATTGCAGGCAGCTGTGGGGCTGTAACAGAGCTGTTCCAGGGCACTTATTGGGCAGTGCCAGGACACTTGTGGGTCAGAAATGGACATAGGACAGGACCACATCGCCCTTGATCTCCAGCACGTCCACGTGGGGCCCGACTGGCACCCGGTAGTGGAAATCGAAGAGCAGCTGCCCATTGGCGAACACATTGAAGCGATCGTTCTCACAGCAGATTGAAAGCTGGAGGGGAATAACAGGGCACAAAGAGGGGGCTGTCACCTCAGAGGCCCAAAATCATCCCAGGCACACCCAGAGTTACCCAGAGACCTCAAAAATCACCTCAGAGACCCCCAGAGTTACCCCGGGGACTCCCAAAGTCACCCCAGGGACCCCCAAAGTGCCCCAGAGACCCTCAAAGTCACCCCAGATCCCAAATCCCACCCTGTGCCCCTCCCCAGGACCTCAAACCCCCTCTGAGGACCCCAAATCCCCCCTTGCTCCCATCCCATGACCCAAAACCCCCTCCAAGCCCCTCTGAGGACCCCAAATCCCACCCAAACCCCCTCTAAGGACCCCAAATCCCCTCCAAACCCCCTCTGTGCACCCCAAATCCCACCCAAACCCACTCCAAAACCCATCAGAAGACCCCAAACCCCCTCTAAGGACCCCAAATCCCACCCAAACCCACTCTGAGGACCACAAAACTCCCGCAAACCCACTCCAAACCCCTCTGAGCACCCCAAAACCCCCTCAGAACCCCAGACCCCCTCTCACATCGAAGAAGTGTTCGCGCAGGAAGGGGCTGCTGCAGCGCAGGTCCCTCTCCTCGCGGCCCCACGAGTCGCCCTGTAGGGAATTCCGCACCACGGCGTTGCCCTCTTCCATCCTGGGGTTCACGTGCAGCACGATGTCCCCAGTAGGGCCCACACGCAGGTTGATCTGAAACCTGGGGGATTTGGGGGCGTTTTTGGGGGTGATTTGGAGGGTTTGGGGGCGATTTTAGGGTGTTTGGGGGGGATTTTGGGGGGTTTGGAGGGGATTTGGGATGTTTGGAGGGGTTCAGGTGCAGCAGCGCGTCCCCACCCCGGCCCACCCGCAGGTTGATGTGGAACCTGGGGGGTTCAGGGAGGATTTGGGGGGAGTTTGGGGGCGATTTTTGGGGATTTGGGGGTGTTTGGGGGCGTTTCAGGGTAATTTTGGGGGCTGTGGGGGTCCTGGGGTGGTACCAGGGGGAGTTTGAGGAGGATTTGGGGGGCATTTTGGAGGGTTTGGGGGGGATTTGGGGCATTTTGAGGGGATTTTGGGGGACATTTTGGGGTGCCTGGGGTGGTGAGGGGTGTTTGGGGAGATTTTGGGGTGTTTGGGGGGATTTGGGGGGATTTAGGAGGTCCTGGGGTTGTGACAGGGGGGTTAGGGGGTATTTTGGGGTGTTTGGGGGGGATTTCTGGGATTTGGGGGTCCTGAGGTGTTGACGGAGGATTTGGGGTGGGGGCAGGTCAAAGACGGGGTCTTGTGAAAGATTTTTGGGGTGCTGGGGTGGATTTTGGGAGGTTTTGGGATCCTGGGAGAATTTTGGGGACACAGACGGCTGTGGGGGGCTCAGGGGGATTTTGGGGAGGGGTCTCTGGGGGTCCCCAGTACCTCTTGGCGTTGCGGGGGACGAAGCCCTTGACGATGATGGTTTTTTTGGGGATCACCCCCCCGGGATGGTGGCAATGAAGGGGACGGACTGGGGGGGCACAAATGGGGGGCTCAGAGTGGGGTGAGACCCCCCCGGGAGCCCCCAAATCACAACAGATCCCCCAGAACCCAAATCCCACCCTCAGAGACCCCCAAAACCCCCAGACCCCCTCAAGCCACCCCAACACCCTCTGGGACCCCCAAATCCCACCTTGAGTCACCTCAGACTCCCCCGGGACCCCCAAATCCTCCCTTAAGTCACCCCAAACTCCCCAAATCCCCCCTTAAACCACCTCAAAACCCCCTGGGACCCCCAAATCCCCTCTTAAACCACCCGACCGCCCCCCCTTAAGTCACCCCAAAACCCCCAAATCCCTCCTTGAGTCACCCCAAACCCCCAAATCTCCCCCAAATCACCCCAAATCCCCCCGGGACCCACAAATCCCCCCCAAACTCACCGGGTGGAGGATGGGGGGCTGCGTCATCTCCTGTGGGGGACAATTTGGGTCAACGAGGGGGGGTCGCACCTGGGGAACCCCCCTGATGGGTGAGGGGGGAATTTTGGGGTTCTGGTGAATTTTGGGGGGACCCCTCCCCACTTACCAGCAGGTCAGACTCGGAGCTGTTGGCCTTGCGCTGGGGGGGAAACAGAGGTCAGGGGACCCCAGAATCATCTGGGGACCCCCAAAATCCATTTGGGGACCCCCAAAATTTGCCTGGGAAACTCAAAATTCACCTGGGGACCCCCTAAATCCATTTGGGGATTCCCAAAATCCATCTGGGAGCCGCTAAAACCCACCTGGGCACCCCCAAACCCACCTGGGGACCCCCAAAAAATCATTTGGGGACACCCCAGACTCACCAGGCCGACCGAAGAAGATGCGCCCTGCAAGGGAAGAGGGGGTGTCAGACGGGAAATATGGGGTGCAGGGGGGGGATTTTGGGGTGCAGGGCTGGGGTTTGGGGTCTAGGGGTGGAATTTTGGGGTCGGGGTTGTTTTTAGGGTGCAGGGGTCATTTTTAGGGTGCAGATTTTGGGGTTCAGGGCGTTTTTGGGGTCTCACCCCACCGCACAGCACCGAGGCTGAGAGCAGCTCCAGGTAAGGGGGGGTTCCAGGTGTGTTTTGGGGCTGTTTTTTGGGGTCCTGGGTTGGTTTTTTTTTGGCCGTTTTTTGGGTTCAGGGGTCATTTTTGGGGTGCGGGATCATTTTTGGGGTGCAGATTTTGGGGTTCAGGATATTTTTGGGGTTCAGGTCTCACCCCTCTGCCCATCACCGAGGCCGAGAGCAGCTCCAGGTCCCCGGCCACGGTCAGAGCCTTCACGTTCTCCGGGGGCATCCGGTGAGGGAACATCTGGTAGAAGCTTCCGTTCACCAGGATCTGGGGGAAAAAGGGAGAAAAACGGGGATCAGGGATCCCAAAATACACCTGGGACACCCCAAAATACACCTGGGACACCCCAAAATACCCTTGGAACCCCAAATACACCCCCAGGAATTCCAAAATATTCACCCAGAAATCCCAAATACACCCTGGGCACCCCCAAATCTCCCCTTGGGCACCCCAAATCCCCCCCTAAGGACCCCAAATCTCCCTCCAATGACCCCAAATCCCCTCCTTAGGTCATCAAACTCCCCCTTGGACACCCCAAATCCCCCCAAAGACCCCCCAAATCCCCCTGGGACCCCTCCCCATACCCGGTAGCCCTCGGGGGTGGCACTGATGACCATCTCGAAGGGTCCCCCCATCCGTTTCAGGATCCCAAACCCCCCCAGATCTCCCCCCAATGACCACAAATCCCCCCCTAAGGACCCCAAATCCTCCCCCAAGGACCCCCGGGACCCCTCCCCATACCCGGTAGCCCTCGGGGGTGACAACGATGATCATCTCGAAGACTTTGCCCCGTTGAAGGGGGGCCAGGTCCCGACTCAGCTCCTCCTCCCATCTCCCCCCGCGGCGGCTGTTGAACACCGTGACCCCAGCCCCAAATCGGGGATTGATGTGCAGGGCGATGTCCGCCTCCTCCAGGGTGCTCAGGGCCAGGTCAACGCGGAACCTGGGGACAGGAACGTCACCTGTGTGTCACCTGTGTCACCTCAGTGTCACCTGTGTCACCTCAGTGTCACCTGTGTGTCACCTGGGGTCACAGAGGGTCACCTCAATGTCCCCCCGGGACCCCCACCCCAGCCAGGTAAGCCTGAACCTGAGGACAGGAATGCCACCTGTGTCACCCCAGTGTCACCCCATTGTCATCCAGTGTCACCCAATGTCACCCAGTACCCTCCAGTCCCTCCCAGTCCATCCCAGTATCCCCAATTCCCTCCCAGTCCCTCCCAGTGCCCTCCCAGTTTATCCCAGTCCCTCCCAAATGTCCCCAAATCCCATCCCAGTGCCCTGCCAGTCCCTCCCAGTCTATCCCAGTTTCCCCCAATCCCCTCCCAGTCGCTCCCAGTCCCTCCCAGTGCCCCCCAATCCCATCCCAATCCCTCCCGGTCCCTCAAATCCCCCCTTAAATGTCACCAAATCCCCTCCCAATCTCCTCAAATCCCCTCCCAGTCCCCCCCAATCCCCTCCCAATCCCCTCCCAGTCCCCCCCAGTCTCCCCCAGCGTTACCGCTCCGCTTGCGCTTTCACTACGCCCTGCACGCTCACGGCCATGCTCGGCCAGAGCCCCCCGGGCACCGGGGCCACGTAGGGCAGGGGCTGGAGGGGCACAGAAACGGGGGGTCAGGGGGGCCTGAATGGGGACAGGGACCCCCCAAAATGGGGACAGGGACCCCCCAAAATGGGGACAGGGACCCCCCAAACCCCCTCCCCATTTTTGGGGTGCCCACAGCCCCATTTTTGGGGTGACAGGGATGCCCGAAATGTCCCCTCCAGGGTGACAGGGACCCCAAAATGGTAACAGGGACCCCAAATGTCCCCACCAGGGTGACAGGGACCCCAAATGTCCCTACCCGGGTGACAGGGTCCCCACATTGTCCCTCCCAAGGATCCCCAAATGTCCCACAGACCCCCACCAGCCCCATTTTCGGGGCGCCCCCTCCCCAGTTTTGGGGGTACCCACCGGGTTGTAGCTGGCCAGGTGACCGGGTGGGGACACGAACACCATGGTGGCAGCGAGGTGGCAGCGAGGTGACAGCGGTGACCAAAGTGTTGCCTTCTGATGTAAAGCAAGGTGACCCACTCTGCAGGGTCTCTCGGGCCAAGGAGCACGCAAACACCGAGGTGGTGGATGGTCCAAAGGTGTTGATGAACTCTTCTCGTGGGGTTTTATAGTCTAAGGGGTCCCTACGTCACGGGGGTATCTGCCTCTGCTATCTATGGTCAGCAAGGAGTGGAAAGTTACCAGGGGTGGAATGGGAAGTTAGTGGTGCTAGGGGGGTTACATCGCCCCTCGGGTGGTTTCTTATCTGAGGGGAACAGGGGTCTTGCCTTTCCGTCACATCGCGTAATCTTCCGACCGCCGGTCCCTATCTACCGCGTCTCCACCCACCTTTTGCGCAAATGGGTGAGGTGGTCACGTACATGGGCACCGGAGTGAGGTATAAGGATGAAGTTCGATAAGGGAAAGGGGTTTGGTAAACCTGAGTAAATTTTTGCCAGGCAAGTTTAGGAAATCTTGTGACTGGCAGTGTTCCCTGGTTGAATTCCCTGGTTGAACTCACAGCAGTGAATTGCTGGCCTATGAACAGGATGGTGGCCCGTTCCAGGCAGCTCTGAACGAACGAGACCAGCTTGTTCAGCAGGCATGGTCCGGAGGTGACAGCTAAAAGCAGCATCGCCAATGCACCTATCAGGGCAGAAATCAGGGTGGTTAGCCAAGGTGATCGATTGAACCAGGACTCGAACCAACCCTGTTGGGCCTCCCTGTCTCTCTGTCTCTGAGCCAGTCTGTTTGGGAGTTCCGCCATGGAGTCTCTCACGACTCCCGTGTGGTCTGCATAGAAACAGCACTCCTCCTTCAAGGCGGCACACAGGCCCCCTCGCTGCATGAACAGGAGGTCCAGACCTCGCCTGTTCTGCAAGACCACTTCTGAGAGTGAGGAGACCAACTTCTCTAGAAAGGAGATGGATTTCTCGATCCTCTGCAGGTCCTCGTCAATTGTTGCCTGCAGCTGGGACAGTGCTTGGTGCTGGGTCGCCAGGGCTGAGACTCCTGTGGCCGTTCCGGCTGCTCCCAGGCCCAGCAGCATTGCCATAGTTATACTTGTTATTATTTCTCTTTTGTGGAGCCGGCTGGGTTCCTCGAAATGGCGATACACTTCTTCGAAATGGCGATACACTTCTTCGAAATGGCGATACACTTCTTCATCTGCGTGGTACAGGGCCCTAGGAACAATCAGACCTTGGACACAGAAGTCGTTAGAGTCCTCGAATTTGGCAAGGAACACACAGGGACTCACTCCGGATCGCTGGCAAACCCACATCCCAGGTGCGGACGGGACTGCCCACTTATTGTTTTTCCCGTTGGGTTTGACAATTTTGGTGCAGACGTTGCCTTTCCGCCCAGCTAGGGTGGCATTGCCAAAGCATCTGCCCCGGCCTGTGACCTGACTCAGGGTGATTCCTTTGCGAGGGGTGTCCCATCTGCACTGGTGAGGGGCGTCGGCTGAGGAGTAACTGAAGGGAGTGTTTAAAGCGACTCCTTCAGCAATTACTCTATGTATCTTGCTGGGTAAAGAGCGCTGTTGGGGATGAAGGGGTGTGAGTTTGTAAGGTACAGAGGAAGGAAGAGGGGAATGAAGGAGGGGATGATAGGACTAGTAAAAGATGGGACCCCCTGGATTATTTGCCTCCTTCTGCCCCTCCACCTTATAACCCTCTTCTTCAAGCACCTCAAATGGCAGGTCTGGTTCTTCCCCCAGCTGCCATCTCATTACCACCTGCTCCAACTCCTCCTTCCACCTCTTCATCTTCCCCTGTGATAAACCCAGTATCCCCTCCAGTAACCACTCCCTCACAACCCCCTTCAGCCCCTCCAGTCCCTTCTGCACCACCACGAGTGCCTGCTCCACCTGCTGCATTCTCCACCCCTTCTCCAGCTCCGCTTAATATCCACTCAGGCTCTTCTCCCCCTCCTATTGCTGTCCCTTTACCTCCTCCTAGTTGGGACACAAACATCTCCTCGCCCAGTAAACAGCTATCAGCAAATACACCTGCTGATGGGCAGAACGTTCAGGGTGACCCAGATGTCCCTCAAAGTAGTTTGGCATCTGGAGATGGGCCGTACTGTAGCACCAGATCCAAGAGCTCCAAGGCAGAGAGACTCTTTCCCCTCAGAGAGGTTCCTATGGGAGGTGTTGGCTTTGTGAATGCTCCCCTAACTGCTTCTGAGGTGAGAGGATTCAAGAAAGAGTTGGGGCATTTAGTTGAGGACCCAGTGGGCATAGCCAACCAAACGGATCAATTTCTAGGTCCAAATATCTACACCTGGGGGGAGATGAATTCCACCCTGAGTATATTATTTTCCCCAGAAGAAGTCCAGATGATTAGGGCGGCTGGCATAAGAATTTGGGAGAAAGAGAACAGTCCAGGACCCCAGGTGCCATCAGTGTGAACATAAATTGCCGCTGTGAAGGTAAGAAACAGAAGCAAGAGATAAATAGATAAGATCTTGAAAAATAGAACAGAAAACCAGTGAATTAAATGCACAGAAAAATAGGAGAATAAAAATACTTTGAGAAATACAATTTGAGAAATACAACTCCTTGCAAAATACAGAGTATGCAGAAGTTGATGAGAGAAACATGCAATCTATAGGAAAAGAGAAGTTAACCAATAACATTAACCAGAGAAACTGAGTTTTGATAAAATCATAACATTGCAGACCATTAATGCCTGTGTTTGAAAGCCCATTTCAGGCACTCTTCATCACTAATTCGACGGTGTAGACCAAAGGAAAAAGGTTGGACTCACATCACTCTCACCCCCTGGCATTGGACCAGGATTCAACATCAGATTTTTTCCCTCTGGCATTCTGGCATTGGACCAGACTGCACCCCATTCTCCCTCTGGCATTGGGCCAGAGCCCCAGTTTTTCTCTCTGGCATTGGGCCAGAGTCCACACCACTCCCACCTCTGGGCACTGGATAAAGGTTCATCCACATCACAAGTAAAGTTGACTCTCAGAAGGAAGAGTCAAAAAAGACTGAACTGCATGGAAAAAATTGGTGTCAGAGCTCTAACATTGCTTAAAATGTTTCAAGACTGTTCTGTGTAAACTATGTTAAGTAAAAAGTTTAAGACTGTAAATAAGTAATTCTGGTTTAAGTTCCCCAGTTTAATTCTAAAGGCTCCAGGTTAATCCTCTACAGAGCACTCCCCTGGTGGGGAAACCAAAATTGGCAGGGAACAGACCAAGAGAGGTTTAAGCAGAGAAGCGGGTAGAAGGGACTCTAAAGAGCTAACCCTGATTGTGTTCACCTCTCCCAATTGGTCCTTTATCAGAAAAATAAAATAGTGTATTGGATAGCATACAATACTGCCATTTTAGGCAGCCGCTCCTAGGAGAGTGCCCCATAGGGGAAGCCTGGTTGTGCTTTCAATGTGATGCTGCTGAAACAAGCTCAGCAGATCTAGTAAAAAGCAAAGAAATGGTGAAAATGGTAAGAAAAATTGTTTGTAGCAAGTATTTATATGAGTGTACTGGAAAAGAGATAAACCCCTTTTGGAACACATTTCAGGGGAGCTCTAAACCTCCAGGTTTAATCTCTGATACCACAACACACTCCAAATTGTCAGGAGACTGGTCTGGCAGCTGCATTGCTTAGAGTGATAAGACCAATTTTCTTATTACCCAAAGAAACTGGATCAAGTTTGAGAGTTCCTATATATAATGATTTGAGAGAAATTAAACAAAACAGGCAAAGTGAAATAGAAATGGAGAAAATCCAAAATTGTAAAAGCCAAGTTCGGATCCCAGTATCTATGTTAAACAAAGTCATCCAGCTCCAGGCAGTATTAAAAATAAAGAATTCAATTATTAAGAACATTTCAAACGAAATAAAAATATTAGCATGTGTAAATAATCGAGATCAAACTCCTACACTTGATCCCAGTGGGTGGGAGAACCTGGAGATTTTCAAAAAGGATGTATGGGAAAAGGTAGTTTTTCTGACTGTGTGTATACTTGAAGGATTGCTCTTTTTACTGTTTATCTGTTTTATTAAAATAGTACTTGCCGTGCAGACCAACCTGAAGAAACCAAGGAAAGTAACAAGGTTAAGTAACCATGATTACCAAAGTGCACAAGAGATTTATAGTAGATTCAAAATAAAAAAATTGTGAGTTGATGCGAGCTTAAAATTTAAGCTCGATCAAAGTAAAAGAGGGGGGACTGTTATGAACGAAAATTCGGTTAATATTTTTTTTGTGAGAAAAAGTTACAAAGAGGCAGCCAGATCAGTGGCCCTGCCCAAGTTCTGCGTGTTTTGTTATTGTAATCACGGGTCGTTGTGGCTAATTGCTCCTCTTGTATCAGCAGAGCCTTGCCCGACGCTAAGTTTCACCTTTCCCAGAGTAGTGAAGACACCTGAGAAGGTGGAGGGGGTTATGCAAAGTGACTCCAAGACCAGAATGCTGAGTGGGCCCCCCTCTGTACTGAGAAGACCCCAAAAACAACGAGCCAAATAAGAGTTGAGAGACTGGAGTGATGTCTGGGTGTGAGGAGCGGAGCGCTGGACCTGCAGGGATGCTGGAAACCTTCATTGTTCCTCACCCTGTCTTGAGAGCCCCCGGGCGAGGTCTGGGAGGAAGCGAGACCCGGACCGCGGTAGGAACATCAGACGGGGACGTCTCGCCCTAAAGAATCCTACGAGGGCTGGGATCGCCCAGGCCTGCCCCTTGTGGACACAGCTGTGCATATCCTCCTCCTCTGAGTCGCCTTGGGAGAGACGACGGACGCTGCTGATGACCCGTCGAGCCGCCCAATCCTGAGCTGATCGCTTTTACTGAAGGCGTTAAAAAGGAGAAGTCTCCTGGCCCTGTTTATTTCACCTTTTCCCCTCACATTTCCCACTTACCCCCTCACAATGCTCCCCCTTTTGTCCCCTCACATCTCCCTCTCTTTTCTCCCCTCACGTTTCCCCCTTTTTCCCTTCACAATGCCTGCCGTTTTCTCCTCACAATTCTCTCTTTTCTCCCCTCACATTTTCCCGCCCTTTTCTCCCCTCACGATTCCCGCCCTTTTTCCCCCTCACGTTTCTCTCTCCTCTCCCCTCACATTTCCCTCCCTTTTCCCCTCACGTTCCCGGCCTGTTTCCCCTCATGATTCCCGCCCTTTTCTCCCCTCCCCATTCTCTCTTTTCCCCTCACATTTCTCTCTCTTTGCCCTCATGATTCCTGCCCTTTTCTCCCTTCACATTTCCCTCTCTTTTCCCCTCATGTTTCTCTCACTTTTCCCTTCACATTTCCCTCCCTTCCCCCCTCACGTTTTTCTCCTCCCCTCATGATTCTCGCCCTTTTTCCCCTCACATTTGTCTCTCTTCTCCCCTCACATTTACCTCTCTTTTCCCTTCGCATTTCTCTCTTCTTCCCTCATGTTTCACCCCCTTTTCCCCTCACATTTCCCTCCCTTTTCACCTTATGTTCCTGGCCAGTTTTCCCCTCACGTTTCCCGCTCTTTTTTCCCCTCACATTTCCTGCCCTTTTCTCCCCTCACAAATCTCTCTTTTCTCCTCACATTTCTGTCTCTTTGCCCTCACCATTCATGCCCTTTTATCCCTTCACATTTCCCTCTCTTTACCCCTCACATTTCTCTCACTTTTCCCTCATACCTCCCTTCACATTTCCCTCCCTTCTCCCCTCACATTTTTTTTCTCCCCTCATGATTCCTGCCCTTTTCTCCCCTCACGATTCTCGCCCTTTTCCCCCTCACATTTGTTTCTCTTCTCCCCTCACGTTTACCTCTCTTTTCCCTTCACATTTCTCTCTTTTCCCCTCACATTTCACCCCCTTTTCCCCCTCATATTTCACCCCCTTTTCCCCCTCACATTTCCCTCCCTTTTCCCCTCACGGTTTCTGCCCTTTTCCCCCTTACATTTCTGTCTTGTCCCCTCACATTTCCCTCCCTTTTCCCCTCACCTCTCTTTTCTCCCCTCACATTTCTCTCTCTTCCCCTCACATTTCTCTCTTTTCTCCTCACGTTTCCCGCCCTTTTCTCCCCTCACGTTTCCCGCCCTTTTCTCCCCTCACGTTTCTCTCTCTTCTCCCCTCCGTTCTCCCCTTCCCCCCCTCATATTTCCCTCTCTTTTCCCCTCACACTTCCCTCTCTTTTCCCTTCACATTTCCTCGCCTTTTCTCCCCTCACATTTTCCTCTCTTCTCCCCTCAGGTTCTCCACCCATTTTCCCCTCACGATTCCCGCCCTTTCCTCTCCTCACATTTCCCTCTCTTCCTCTCACATTTCCTTCTTTTCTCCTCACCTTCCCCACCCATTTTCCCCTCAAGTCTCCGGAGCTGCAGCATTAAAAGCTTTATTGAGGTCAGTGTCGGGAGAGGATAATTGGGGGGCAACTGAGGGGGGCAGTTATGGGGCAATTACAGGGCAGTTCTGGGGCAATTGCAGGCAGCTGTGGGGCTGTAACAGAGCTGTTCCAGGGCACTTATTGGGCAGTGCCAGGACACTTGTGGGTCAGAAATGGACATAGGACAGGACCACATCGCCCTTGATCTCCAGCACGTCCACGTGGGGCCCGACTGGCACCCGGTAGTGGAAATCGAAGAGCAGCTGCCCATTGGCGAACACATTGAAGCGATCGTTCTCACAGCAGATTGAAAGCTGGAGGGGAATAACAGGGCACAAAGAGGGGGCTGTCACCTCAGAGGCCCCAAAATCATCCCAGGCACACCCAGAGTTACCCCAGAGACCTCAAAAATCACCTCAGAGACCCCCAGAGTTACCCCGGGGACTCCCAAAGTCACCCCAGGGACCCCCAAAGTGCCCCAGAGACCCTCAAAGTCACCCCAGATCCCAAATCCCACCCTGTGCCCCCTCCCCAGGACCTCAAACCCCCTCTGAGGACCCCAAATCCCCCCTTGCTCCCATCCCCATGACCCAAAACCCCCTCCAAGCCCCTCTGAGGACCCCAAATCCCACCCAAACCCCCTCTAAGGACCCCAAATCCCCTCCAAACCCCCTCTGTGCACCCCAAATCCCACCCAAACCCACTCCAAAACCCATCAGAAGACCCCAAACCCCCTCTAAGGACCCCAAATCCCACCCAAACCCACTCTGAGGACCACAAAACTCCCGCAAACCCACTCCAAACCCCTCTGAGCACCCCAAAACCCCCTCAGAACCCCAGACCCCCTCTCACATCGAAGAAGTGTTCGGGCAGGAAGGGGCTGCTGCAGCGCAGGTCCCTCTCCTCGCGGCCCCACGAGTCGCCCTGTAGGGAATTCCGCACCACGGCGTTGCCCTCTTCCATCCTGGGGTTCACGTGCAGCACGATGTCCCCAGTAGGGCCCACACGCAGGTTGATCTGAAACCTGGGGGATTTGGGGGCGTTTTTGGGGGTGATTTGGAGGGTTTGGGGGCGATTTTAGGGTGTTTGGGGGGGATTTTGGGGGGTTTGGAGGGGATTTGGGATGTTTGGAGGGGTTCAGGTGCAGCAGCGCGTCCCCACCCCGGCCCACCCGCAGGTTGATGTGGAACCTGGGGGGTTCAGGGAGGATTTTGGTGGAGTTTGGGAGCGATTTTTGGGGATTTGGGGGTGTTTGGGGGCGTTTCAGGGTAATTTTGGGGGCTGTGGGGGTCCTGGGGTGGTACCAGGGGGAGTTTGAGGAGGATTTGGGGGGCATTTTGGAGGGTTTGGGGGGGATTTGGGGCATTTTGAGGGGATTTTGGGGGACATTTTGGGGTGCCTGGGGTGGTGAGGGGTGTTTGGGGAGATTTTGGGGTGTTTGGGGGGATTTGGGGGGGATTTAGGAGGTCCTGGGGTTGTGACAGGGGGGTTAGGGGGTATTTTGGGGTGTTTGGGGGGGATTTCTGGGATTTGGGGGTCCTGAGGTGTTGACGGAGGATTTGGGGTGGGGGCAGGTCAAAGACGGGGTCTTGTGAAAGATTTTTGGGGTGCTGGGGTGGATTTTGGGAGGTTTTGGGATCCTGGGAGAATTTTGGGGACACAGACGGCTGTGGGGGGCTCAGGGGGATTTTGGGGAGGGGTCTCTGGGGGTCCCCAGTACCTCTTGGCGTTGCGGGGGACGAAGCCCTTGACGATGATGGTTTTTTTGGGGATCACCCCCCCCGGGATGGTGGCAATGAAGGGGACGGACTGGGGGGGCACAAATGGGGGGCTCAGAGTGGGGTGAGACCCCCCCGGGAGCCCCCAAATCACAACAGATCCCCCAGAACCCAAATCCCACCCTCAGAGACCCCCAAAACCCCCAGACCCCCTCAAGCCACCCCAACACCCTCTGGGACCCCCAAATCCCACCTTGAGTCACCTCAGACTCCCCCGGGACCCCCAAATCCTCCCTTAAGTCACCCCAAACTCCCCAAATCCCCCCTTAAACCACCTCAAAACCCCCTGGGACCCCCAAATCCCCTCTTAAACCACCCGACCGCCCCCCCTTAAGTCACCCCAAAACCCCCAAATCCCTCCTTGAGTCACCCCAAACCCCCAAATCTCCCCCAAATCACCCCAAATCCCCCCGGGACCCACAAATCCCCCCCAAACTCACCGGGTGGAGGATGGGGGGCTGCGTCATCTCCTGTGGGGGACAATTTGGGGTCAACGAGGGGGGGTCGCACCTGGGGAACCCCCCTGATGGGTGAGGGGGGAATTTTGGGGTTCTGGTGAATTTTGGGGGGACCCCTCCCCACTTACCAGCAGGTCAGACTCGGAGCTCTTGGCCTTGCGCTGGGGGGGAAACAGAGGTCAGGGGACCCCAGAATCATCTGGGGACCCCCAAAATCCATTTGGGGACCCCCAAAATTTGCCTGGGAAACTCAAAATTCACCTGGGGACCCCCTAAATCCATTTGGGGATTCCCAAAATCCATCTGGGAGCCGCTAAAACCCACCTGGGCACCCCCAAACCCACCTGGGGACCCCCAAAAAATCATTTGGGGACACCCCAGACTCACCAGGCCGACCGAAGAAGATGCGCCCTGCAAGGGAAGAGGGGGTGTCAGACGGGAAATTTGGGGTGCAGGGGGGGATTTTGGGGTGCAGGGCTGGGGTTTGGGGTCTAGGGGTGGAATTTTGGGGTCGGGGTTGTTTTTAGGGTGCAGGGGTCATTTTTAGGGTGCAGATTTTGGGGTTCAGGGCGTTTTTGGGGTCTCACCCCACCGCACAGCACCGAGGCCGAGAGCAGCTCCAGGTAAGGGGGGGTTCCAGGTGTGTTTTGGGGCTGTTTTTTGGGGTCCTGGGTTGGTTTTTTTTGGCCGTTTTTTGGGTTCAGGGGTCATTTTTGGGGTGCGGGATCATTTTTGGGGTGCAGATTTTGGGGTTCAGGATATTTTTGGGGTTCAGGTCTCACCCCTCTGCCCATCACCGAGGCCGAGAGCAGCTCCAGGTCCCCGGCCACGGTCAGAGCCTTCACGTTCTCCGGGGGCATCCGGTGAGGGAACATCTGGTAGAAGCTTCCGTTCACCAGGATCTGGGGGAAAAAGGGAGAAAAACGGGGATCAGGGATCCCAAAATACACCTGGGACACCCCAAAATACCCTTGGAACCCCAAATACATCCCCAGGAATTCCAAAATATTCACCCAGAAATCCCAAATACACCCTGGGCACCCCCAAATCTCCCCTTGGGCACCCCAAATCCCCCCCTAAGGACCCCAAATCTCCCTCCAATGACCCCAAATCCCCTCCTTAGGTCATCAAACTCCCCCTTGGACACCCCAAATCCCCCCAAAGACCCCCCAAATCCCCCTGGGACCCCTCCCCATACCCGGTAGCCCTCGGGGGTGGCACTGATGACCATCTCGAAGGGTCCCCCCATCCGTTTCAGGATCCCAAACCCCCCCAGATCTCCCCCCAATGACCACAAATCCCCCCCTAAGGACCCCAAATCCTCCCCCAAGGACCCCCGGGACCCCTCCCCATACCCGGTAGCCCTCGGGGGTGACAACGATGATCATCTCGAAGACTTTGCCCCGTTGAAGGGGGGCCAGGTCCCGACTCAGCTCCTCCTCCCATCTCCCCCCGCGGCGGCTGTTGAACACCGTGACCCCAGCCCCAAATCGGGGATTGATGTGCAGGGCGATGTCCGCCTCCTCCAGGGTGCTCAGGGCCAGGTCAACGCGGAACCTGGGGACAGGAACGTCACCTGTGTGTCACCTGTGTCACCTCAGTGTCACCTGTGTCACCTCAGTGTCACCTGTGTGTCACCTGGGGTCACAGAGGGTCACCTCAATGTCCCCCCGGGACCCCCACCCCAGCCAGGTAAGCCTGAACCTGAGGACAGGAATGCCACCTGTGTCACCCCAGTGTCACCCCATTGTCATCCAGTGTCACCCAATGTCACCCAGTACCCTCCAGTCCCTCCCAGTCCATCCCAGTATCCCCAATTCCCTCCCAGTCCCTCCCAGTGCCCTCCCAGTTTATCCCAGTCCCTCCCAAATGTCCCCAAATCCCATCCCAGTGCCCTGCCAGTCCCTCCCAGTCTATCCCAGTTTCCCCCAATCCCCTCCCAGTCGCTCCCAGTCCCTCCCAGTGCCCCCCAATCCCATCCCAATCCCTCCCGGTCCCTCAAATCCCCCCTTAAATGTCACCAAATCCCCTCCCAATCTCCTCAAATCCCCTCCCAGTCCCCCCCAATCCCCTCCCAATCCCCTCCCAGTCCCCCCCAGTCTCCCCCAGCGTTACCGCTCCGCTTGCGCTTTCACTACGCCCTGCACGCTCACGGCCATGCTCGGCCAGAGCCCCCCGGGCACCGGGGCCACGTAGGGCAGGGGCTGGAGGGGCACAGAAACGGGGGGTCAGGGGGGCCTGAATGGGGACAGGGACCCCCCAAAATGGGGACAGGGACCCCCCAAAATGGGGACAGGGACCCCCCAAACCCCCTCCCCATTTTTGGGGTGCCCACAGCCCCATTTTTGGGGTGACAGGGATGCCCGAAATGTCCCCTCCAGGGTGACAGGGACCCCAAAATGGTAACAGGGACCCCAAATGTCCCCACCAGGGTGACAGGGACCCCAAATGTCCCTACCCGGGTGACAGGGTCCCCAAATTGTCCCTCCCAAGGATCCCCAAATGTCCCACAGACCCCCACCAGCCCCATTTTCGGGGCGCCCCCTCCCCAGTTTTGGGGGTACCCACCGGGTTGTAGCTGGCCAGGTGACCGGGTGGGGACACGAACACCATGGTGGCAGCGAGGTGGCAGCGAGGTGACAGCGGTGACCAAAGTGTTGCCTTCTGATGTAAAGCAAGGTGACCCACTCTGCAGGGTCTCTCGGGCCAAGGAGCACGCAAACACCGAGGTGGTGGATGGTCCAAAGGTGTTGATGAACTCTTCTCGTGGGGTTTTATAGTCTAAGGGGTCCCTACGTCACGGGGGTATCTGCCTCTGCTATCTATGGTCAGCAAGGAGTGGAAAGTTACCAGGGGTGGAATGGGAAGTTAGTGGTGCTAGGGGGGTTACATCGCCCCTCGGGTGGTTTCTTATCTGAGGGGAACAGGGGTCTTGCCTTTCCGTCACATCGCGTAATCTTCCGACCGCCGGTCCCTATCTACCGCGTCTCCACCCACCTTTTGCGCAAATGGGTGAGGTGGTCACGTACATGGGCACCGGAGTGAGGTATAAGGATGAAGTTCGATAAGGGAAAGGGGTTTGGTAAACCCGAGTAAATTTTTGCCAGGCAAGTTTAGGAAATCTTGTGACTGGCAGTGTTCCCTGGTTGAATTCCCTGGTTGAACTCACAGCAGTGAATTGCTGGCCTATGAACAGGATGGTGGCCCGATCCAGGCGGCTCTGAACGAACGAGACCGGCTTGTGCAGCAGGCATGGTCCGGAGGTGACAGCTAAAAGCAGCATCGCCAATGCACCTATTAGGGCAGAAATCAGGGTGGTTAGCCAAGGTGATCGATTGAACCAGGACTCGAACCAACCCTGTTGGGCTTCCCTGTCTCTCTGTCTCTGAGCCAGTCTGTTTGGGAGTTCCGCCATGGAGTCTCTCACGACTCCCGTGTGGTCTGCATAGAAGCAGCACTCCTCCTTCAAGGCGGCACACAGGCCCCCTCGCTGCATGAACAGGAGGTCCAGACCTCGCCTGTTCTGCAGGACCACTTCTGAGAGTGAGGAGACCGACTTCTCTAGAAAGGAGATGGATTTCTCGATCCTCTGCAGGTCCTCGTCAATTGTTGCCTGCAGCTGGGACAGTCCTTGGTGCTGGGTCGCCAGGGCTGAGACTCCTGTGGCCGTTCCGGCTGCTCCCAGGCCCAGCAGCATTGCCATAGTTATACTTGTTATTATTTCTCTTTTGTGGAGCCGGCTGGGTTCCTCGAAATGGCGATACACTTCTTCGAAATGGCGATACACTTCTTCGAAATGGCGATACACTTCTTCATCTGCGTGGTACAGGGCCCTAGGAACAATCAGACCTTGGACACAGAAGTCGTTAGAGTCCTCGAATTTGGCAAGGAACACACAGGGACTCACTCCGGATCGCTGGCAAACCCACATCCCAGGTGCGGACGGGACTGCCCACTTATTGTTTTTCCCGTTGGGTTTGACAATTTTGGTGCAGACGTTGCCTCCCCGCTTGGCTAGGGTGGCATTGCCAAAGCATCTGCCCCGGCCTGTGACCTGACTCAGGGTGATTCCTTTGCGAGGGGTGTCCCATCTGCACTGGTGAGGGGCGTCGGCTGAGGAGTAACTGAAGGGAGTGTTTAAAGCGACTCCTTCAGCAATTACTCTATGTATCTTGCTGGGTAAAGAGCGCTGTTGGGGATGAAGGGGTGTGAGTTTGTAAGGTACAGAGGAAGGAAGAGGGGAATGAAGGAGGGGATGATAGAACTAGTAAAAGATGGGACCCCCTGGATTATTTGCCTCCTTCTGCCCCTCCACCTTATAACCCTCTTCTTCAAGCACCTCAAATGGCAGGTCTGGTTCTTCCCCCGGCTGCCATCTCATTACCACCTGCTCCAACTCCTCCTTCCACCTCTTCAGCTTCCCCTGTGATAAACCCAGTATCCCCTCCAGTAACCACTCCCTCACAACCCCCTTCAGCCCCTCCAGTCTCTTCTGCACCACCACGAGTGCCTGCTCCACCTGCTGCATTCTCCACCCCTTCTCCAGCTCCGCTTAATATCCACTCAGGCTCTTCTCCCCCTCCTATTGCTGTCCCTTTACCTCCTCCTAGTTGGGACACAAACATCTCCTCGCCCAGTAAACAGCTATCAGCAAGTACACCTGCTGATGGGCAGAACGTTCAGGGTGACCCAGATGTCCCTCAAAGTAGTTTGGCATCTGGAGATGGGCCGTACTGTAGCACCAGATCCAAGAGCTCCAAGGCAGAGAGACTCTTTCCCCTCAGAGAGGTTCCTATGGGAGGAGTTGGCTTTGTGAATGCTCCCCTAACTGCTTCTGAGGTGAGAGGATTCAAGAAAGAGTTGGGGCATTTAGTTGAGGACCCAGTGGGCATAGCCAACCAAGCGGATCAATTTCTAGGTCCAAATATCTACACCTGGGGGGAGATGAATTCCACCCTGAGTATATTATTTTCCCCAGAAGAAGTCCAGATGATTAGGGCGGCTGGCATAAGAATTTGGGAGAAAGAGAACAGTCCAGGACCCCAGGTGCCATCAAGTGAACATAAATTGCCGCTGTGAAGGTAAGAAACAGAAGCAAGAGATAAATAGATAAGATCTTGAAAAATAGAACAGAAAACCAGTGAATTAAATACACAGAAAAATAGGAGAATAAAAATACTTTGAGAAATACAATTTGAGAAATACAACTCCTTGCAAAATACAGAGTATGCAGAAGTTGATGAGAGAAACATGCAATCTATAGGAAAAGAGAAGTTAACCAATAACATTAACCAGAGAAACTGAGTTTTGATAAAATCATAACATTGCAGACCATTAATGCCTGTGTTTGAAAGCCCATTTCAGGCACTCTTCATCACTAATTCGACGGTGTAGACCAAAGGAAAAAGGTTGGACTCACATCACTCTCACCCCCTGGCATTGGACCAGGATTCAACATCAGATTTTTTCCCTCTGGCATTCTGGCATTGGACCAGACTGCACCCCATTCTCCCTCTGGCATTGGGCCAGAGCCCCAGTTTTTCTCTCTGGCATTGGGCCAGAGTCCACACCACTCCCACCTCTGGGCACTGGATAAAGGTTCATCCACATCACAAGTAAAGTTGACTCTCAGAAGGAAGAGTCAAAAAAGACTGAACTGCATGGAAAAAATTGGTGTCAGAGTTCTAACATTGCTTAAAATGTTTCAAGACTGTTCTGTGTAAACTGTGTTAAGTAAAAAGTTTAAGACTGTAAATAAGTAATTCTGGTTTAAGTTCCCCAGTTTAATTCTAAAGGCTCCAGATTAATCCTCTACAGAGCACTCCCCTGGTGGGGGGAAACCAAAATTGGCAGGGAACAGACCAAGAGAGGTTTAAGCAGAGAAGCGGGTAGAAGGGACTCTAAAGAGCTAACCCTGATTGTGTTCACCTCTCCCAATTGGTCCTTTATCAGAAAAATAAAAGAGTGTATTGGATGGCACACAATACTGCCACTTTTAGGCAGCCGCTCCTAGGAGAGTGCCCCATAGGGGAAGCCTGGTTGTGCTTTCAATGTGATGCTGCTGAAACAAGCTCAGCAGATCTAGTAAAAAGCAAAGAAATGGTGAAAATGGTAAGAAAAATTGTTTGTAGCAAGTATTTATATGAGTGTACTGGAAAAGAGATAAACCCCTTTTGGAACACATTTCAGGGGAGCTCTAAACCTCCAGGTTTAATCTCTGATACCACAACACACTCCAAATTGTCAGGAGACTGGTCTGGCAGCTGCATTGCTTAGAGTGATAAGACCAATTTTCTTATTACCCAAAGAAACTGGATCAAGTTTGAGAGTTCCTATATATAATGATTTGAGAGAAATTAAACAAAACAGGCAAAGTGAAATAGAAATGGAGAAAATCCAAAATTGTAAAAGCCAAGTTCGGATCCCAGTATCTATGTTAAACAAAGTCATCCAGCTCCAGGCAGTATTAAAAATAAAGAATTCAATTATTAAGAACATTTCAAACGAAATAAAAATATTAGCATGTGTAAATAATCGAGATCAAACTCCTACACTTGATCCCAGTGGGTGGGAGAACCTGGAGATTTTCAAAAAGGATGTATGGGAAAAGGTAGTTTTTCTGACTGTGTGTATACTTGAAGGATTGCTCTTTTTACTGTTTATCTGTTTTATTAAAATAGTACTTGCCGTGCAGACCAACCTGAAGAAACCAAGGAAAGTAACAAGGTTAAGTAACCATGATTACCAAAGTGCACAAGAGATTTATAGTAGATTCAAAATAAAAAAATTGTGAGTTGATGCGAGCTTAAAATTTAAGCTCGATCAAAGTAAAAGAGGGGGGACTGTTATGAACGAAAATTCGGTTAATATTTTTTTTGTGAGAAAAAGTTACAAAGAGGCAGCCAGATCACTGGCCCTGCCCAAGTTCTGCGTGTTTTGTTATTGTAATCACGGGTCGTTGTGGCTAATTGCTCCTCTTGTATCAGCAGAGCCTTGCCCGACGCTAAGTTCTACCTTTCCCAGAGTAGTGAAGACACCTGAGAAGGTGGAGGGGGTTATGCAAAGTGACTCCAAGACCAGAATGCTGAGTGGGCCCCCCCGCTGTACTGAGAAGACCCCAAAAACAACGAGCCAAATAAGAGTTGAGAGACTGGAGTGATGTCTGGGTGTGAGGAGCGGAGCGCTGGACCTGCAGGGATGCTGGAAACCTTCATTGTTCCTCACCCTGTCTTGAGAGCCCCCGGGCGAGGTCTGGGAGGAAGCGAGACCCGGACCGCGGTAGGAACATCTGACGGGGACGTCTCGCCCTAAAGAATCCTACGAGGGCTGGGATCGCCCAGGCCTGCCCCTTGTGGACACAGCTGTGCATATCCTCCTCCTCTGAGTCGCCTTGGGAGAGACGACGGACGCTGCTGATGACCCGTCGAGCCGCCCAATCCAGAGCTGATCGCTTTTACTGAAGGCGTTAAAAAGGAGAAGTCTCCTGGCCCTGTTTATTTCACCTTTTCCCCTCACATTTCCCACTTACCCCCTCACAATGCTCCCCCTTTTCTCCCCTCACATTTTCCCGCCCTTTTCTCCCCTCACGATTCCCGCCCTTTTCCCCCCTCACGTTTCTCTCTCCTCTCCCCTCACATTTCCCTCCCTTTTCCCCTCACGTTCTCGGCCTGTTTTCCCCTCATGATTCCCGCCCTTTTCTCCCCTCCCCATTCTCTCTTTTCCCCTCACATTTCTCTCTCTTTGACCTCATGATTCCTGCCCTTTTCTCCCTTCACATTTCCCTCTCTTTTCCCCTCATGTTTCTCTCACTTTTCCCTTCACATTTCCCTCCCTTCCCCCCTCACGTTTTTCTCCTCCCCTCATGATTCTCGCCCTTTTTCCCCTCACATTTGTCTCTCTTCTCCCCTCACATTTACCTCTCTTTTCCCTTCGCATTTCTCTCTTCTTCCCTCATGTTTCACCCCCTTTTCCCCTCACATTTCCCTCCCTTTTCACCTTATGTTCCTGGCCAGTTTTCCCCTCACGTTTCCCGCTCTTTTTTCCCCTCACATTTCCTGCCCTTTTCTCCCCTCACAAATCTCTCTTTTCTCCTCACATTTCTGTCTCTTTGCCCTCACCATTCATGCCCTTTTATCCCTTCACATTTCCCTCTCTTTACCCCTCACATTTCTCTCACTTTTCCCTCATACCTCCCTTCACATTTCCCTCCCTTCTCCCCTCACATTTTTTTTCTCCCCTCATGATTCCTGCCCTTTTCTCCCCTCACGATTCTCGCCCTTTTCCCCCTCACATTTGTTTCTCTTCTCCCCTCACGTTTACCTCTCTTTTCCCTTCACATTTCTCTCTTTTCCCCTCACATTTCACCCCCTTTTCCCCCTCATATTTCACCCCCTTTTCCCCCTCACATTTCCCTCCCTTTTCCCCTCACGGTTTCTGCCCTTTTCCCCCTTACATTTCTGTCTTGTCCCCTCACATTTCCCTCCCTTTTCCCCTCACCTCTCTTTTCTCCCCTCACATTTCTCTCTCTTCCCCTCACATTTCTCTCTTTTCTCCTCACGTTTCCCGCCCTTTTCTCCCCTCACGTTTCCCGCCCTTTTCTCCCCTCACGTTTCTCTCTCTTCTCCCCTCCGTTCTCCCCTTCCCCCCCTCATATTTCCCTCTCTTTTCCCCTCACACTTCCCTCTCTTTTCCCTTCACATTTCCTCGCCTTTTCTCCCCTCACATTTTCCTCTCTTCTCCCCTCAGGTTCTCCACCCATTTTCCCCTCACGATTCCCGCCCTTTCCTCTCCTCACATTTCCCTCTCTTCCTCTCACATTTCCTTCTTTTCTCCTCACCTTCCCCACCCATTTTCCCCTCAAGTCTCCGGAGCTGCAGCATTAAAAGCTTTATTGAGGTCAGTGTCGGGAGAGGATAATTGGGGGGCAACTGAGGGGGGCAGTTATGGGGCAATTACAGGGCAGTTCTGGGGCAATTGCAGGCAGCTGTGGGGCTGTAACAGAGCTGTTCCAGGGCACTTATTGGGCAGTGCCAGGACACTTGTGGGTCAGAAATGGACATAGGACAGGACCACATCGCCCTTGATCTCCAGCACGTCCACGTGGGGCCCGACTGGCACCCGGTAGTGGAAATCGAAGAGCAGCTGCCCATTGGCGAACACATTGAAGCGATCGTTCTCACAGCAGATTGAAAGCTGGAGGGGAATAACACGGCACAAAGAGGGGGCTGTCACCTCAGAGGCCCCAAAATCATCCCAGGCACACCCAGAGTTACCCCAGAGACCTCAAAAATCACCTCAGAGACCCCCAGAGTTACCCCGGGGACTCCCAAAGTCACCCCAGGGACCCCCAAAGTGCCCCAGAGACCCTCAAAGTCACCCCAGATCCCAAATCCCACCCTGTCCCCCCTCCCCAGGACCTCAAACCCCCTCTGAGGACCCCAAATCCCCCCTTGCTCCCATCCCCATGACCCAAAACCCCCTCCAAGCCCCTCTGAGGACCCCAAATCCCACCCAAACCCCCTCTAAGGACCCCAAATCCCCTCCAAACCCCCTCTGTGCACCCCAAATCCCACCCAAACCCACTCCAAAACCCATCAGAAGACCCCAAACCCCCTCTAAGGACCCCAAATCCCACCCAAACCCACTCTGAGGACCACAAAACTCCCGCAAACCCACTCCAAACCCCTCTGAGCACCCCAAAACCCCCTCAGAACCCCAGACCCCCTCTCACATCGAAGAAGTGTTCGGGCAGGAAGGGGCTGCTGCAGCGCAGGTCCCTCTCCTCGCGGCCCCACGAGTCGCCCTGTAGGGAATTCCGCACCACGGCGTTGCCCTCTTCCATCCTGGGGTTCACGTGCAGCACGATGTCCCCAGTAGGGCCCACACGCAGGTTGATCTGAAACCTGGGGGATTTGGGGGCGTTTTTGGGGGTGATTTGGAGGGTTTGGGGGCGATTTTAGGGTGTTTGGGGGGGATTTTGGGGGGTTTGGAGGGGATTTGGGATGTTTGGAGGGGTTCAGGTGCAGCAGCGCGTCCCCACCCCGGCCCACCCGCAGGTTGATGTGGAACCTGGGGGGTTCAGGGAGGATTTTGGTGGAGTTTGGGAGCGATTTTTGGGGATTTGGGGGTGTTTGGGGGCGTTTCAGGGTAATTTTGGGGGCTGTGGGGGTCCTGGGGTGGTACCAGGGGGAGTTTGAGGAGGATTTGGGGGGCATTTTGGAGGGTTTGGGGGGGATTTGGGGCATTTTGAGGGGATTTTGGGGGACATTTTGGGGTGCCTGGGGTGGTGAGGGGTGTTTGGGGAGATTTTGGGGTGTTTGGGGGGATTTGGGGGGGATTTAGGAGGTCCTGGGGTTGTGACAGGGGGGTTAGGGGGTATTTTGGGGTGTTTGGGGGGGATTTCTGGGATTTGGGGGTCCTGAGGTGTTGACGGAGGATTTGGGGTGGGGGCAGGTCAAAGACGGGGTCTTGTGAAAGATTTTTGGGGTGCTGGGGTGGATTTTGGGAGGTTTTGGGATCCTGGGAGAATTTTGGGGACACAGACGGCTGTGGGGGGCTCAGGGGGATTTTGGGGAGGGGTCTCTGGGGGTCCCCAGTACCTCTTGGCGTTGCGGGGGACGAAGCCCTTGACGATGATGGTTTTTTTGGGGATCACCCCCCCCGGGATGGTGGCAATGAAGGGGACGGACTGGGGGGGCACAAATGGGGGGCTCAGAGTGGGGTGAGACCCCCCCCGGGAGCCCCCAAATCACAACAGATCCCCCAGAACCCAAATCCCACCCTCAGAGACCCCCAAAACCCCCAGACCCCCTCAAGCCACCCCAACACCCTCTGGGACCCCCAAATCCCACCTTGAGTCACCTCAGACTCCCCCGGGACCCCCAAATCCTCCCTTAAGTCACCCCAAACTCCCCAAATCCCCCCTTAAACCACCTCAAAACCCCCTGGGACCCCCAAATCCCCTCTTAAACCACCCGACCGCCCCCCCTTAAGTCACCCCAAAACCCCCAAATCCCTCCTTGAGTCACCCCAAACCCCCAAATCTCCCCCAAATCACCCCAAATCCCCCCGGGACCCACAAATCCCCCCCAAACTCACCGGGTGGAGGATGGGGGGCTGCGTCATCTCCTGTGGGGGACAATTTGGGGTCAACGAGGGGGGGTCGCACCTGGGGAACCCCCCTGATGGGTGAGGGGGGAATTTTGGGGTTCTGGTGAATTTTGGGGGGACCCCTCCCCACTTACCAGCAGGTCAGACTCGGAGCTGTTGGCCTTGCGCTGGGGGGGAAACAGAGGTCAGGGGACCCCAGAATCATCTGGGGACCCCCAAAATCCATTTGGGGACCCCCAAAATTTGCCTGGGAAACTCAAAATTCACCTGGGGACCCCCTAAATCCATTTGGGGATTCCCAAAATCCATCTGGGAGCCGCTAAAACCCACCTGGGCACCCCCAAACCCACCTGGGGACCCCCAAAAAATCATTTGGGGACACCCCAGACTCACCAGGCCGACCGAAGAAGATGCGCCCTGCAAGGGAAGAGGGGGTGTCAGACGGGAAATTTGGGGTGCAGGGGGGGATTTTGGGGTGCAGGGCTGGGGTTTGGGGTCTAGGGGTGGAATTTTGGGGTCGGGGTTGTTTTTAGGGTGCAGGGGTCATTTTTAGGGTGCAGATTTTGGGGTTCAGGGCGTTTTTGGGGTCTCACCCCACCGCCCAGCACCGAGGCCGAGAGCAGCTCCAGGTAAGGGGGGGTTCCAGGTGTGTTTTGGGGCTGTTTTTTGGGGTCCTGGGTTGGTTTTTTTTGGCCGTTTTTTGGGTTCAGGGGTCATTTTTGGGGTGCGGGATCATTTTTGGGGTGCAGATTTTGGGGTTCAGGATATTTTTGGGGTTCAGGTCTCACCCCTCTGCCCATCACCGAGGCCGAGAGCAGCTCCAGGTCCCCGGCCACGGTCAGAGCCTTCACGTTCTCCGGGGGCATCCGGTGAGGGAACATCTGGTAGAAGCTTCCGTTCACCAGGATCTGGGGGAAAAAGGGAGAAAAACGGGGATCAGGGATCCCAAAATACACCTGGGACACCCCAAAATACACCTGGGACACCCCAAAATACCCTTGGAACCCCAAATACACCCCCAGGAATTCCAAAATATTCACCCAGAAATCCCAAATACACCCTGGGCACCCCCAAATCTCCCCTTGGGCACCCCAAATCCCCCCCTAAGGACCCCAAATCTCCCTCCAATGACCCCAAATCCCCTCCTTAGGTCATCAAACTCCCCCTTGGACACCCCAAATCCCCCCAAAGACCCCCCAAATCCCCCTGGGACCCCTCCCCATACCCGGTAGCCCTCGGGGGTGGCACTGATGACCATCTCGAAGGGTCCCCCCATCCGTTTCAGGATCCCAAACCCCCCCAGATCTCCCCCCAATGAACACAAATCCCCCCCTAAGGACCCCAAATCCTCCCCCAAGGACCCCCGGGACCCCTCCCCATACCCGGTAGCCCTCGGGGGTGACAACGATGATCATCTCGAAGACTTTGCCCCGTTGAAGGGGGGCCAGGTCCCGACTCAGCTCCTCCTCCCATCTCCCCCCGCGGCGGCTGTTGAACACCGTGACCCCAGCCCCAAATCGGGGATTGATGTGCAGGGCGATGTCCGCCTCCTCCAGGGTGCTCAGGGCCAGGTCAACGCGGAACCTGGGGACAGGAACGTCACCTGTGTGTCACCTGTGTCACCTCAGTGTCACCTGTGTCACCTCAGTGTCACCTGTGTGTCACCTGGGGTCACAGAGGGTCACCTCAATGTCCCCCCGGGACCCCCACCCCAGCCAGGTAAGCCTGAACCTGAGGACAGGAGTGCCACCTGTGTCACCCCAGTGTCACCCCATTGTCATCCAGTGTCACCCAATGTCACCCAGTACCCTCCAGTCCCTCCCAGTCCATCCCAGTATCCCCAATTCCCTCCCAGTCCCTCCAGTGCCCTCCCAGTTTATCCCAGTCCCTCCCAAATGTCCCCAAATCCCATCCCAGTGCCCTGCCAGTCCCTCCCAGTCTATCCCAGTTTCCCCCAATCCCCTCCCAGTCGCTCCCAGTCCCTCCCAGTGCCCCCCAATCCCATCCCAATCCCTCCCGGTCCCTCAAATCCCCCCTTAAATGTCACCAAATCCCCTCCCAATCTCCTCAAATCCCCTCCCAGTCCCTCCCAATCCCCTCCCAATCCCCTCCCAGTCCCCCCCAGTCTCCCCCAGCGTTACCGCTCCGCTTGCGCTTTCACTACGCCCTGCACGCTCACGGCCATGCTCGGCCAGAGCCCCCCGGGCACCGGGGCCACGTAGGGCAGGGGCTGGAGGGGCACAGAAACGGGGGGTCAGGGGGGCCTGAATGGGGACAGGGACCCCCCAAAATGGGGACAGGGACCCCCCAAAATGGGGACAGGGACCCCCAAACCCCCTCCCCATTTTTGGGGTGCCCACAGCCCCATTTTTGGGGTGACAGGGATGCCCGAAATGTCCCCTCCAGGGTGACAGGGACCCCAAAATGGTAACAGGGACCCCAAATGTCCCCACCAGGGTGACAGGGACCCCAAATGTCCCTACCCGGGTGACAGGGTCCCCAAATTGTCCCTCCCAAGGATCCCCAAATGTCCCACAGAGCCCCACCAGCCCCATTTTCGGGGCGCCCCCTCCCCAGTTTTGGGGGTACCCACCGGGTTGTAGCTGGCCAGGTGACCGGGTGGGGACACGAACACCATGGTGGCAGCGAGGTGGCAGCGAGGTGACAGCGGTGACCAAAGTGTTGCCTTCTGATGTAAAGCAAGGTGACCCACTCTGCAGGGTCTCTCGGGCCAAGGAGCACGCAAACACCGAGGTGGTGGATGGTCCAAAGGTGTTGATGAACTCTTCTCGTGGGGTTTTATAGTCTAAGGGGTCCCTACGTCACGGGGGTATCTGCCTCTGCTATCTATGGTCAGCAAGGAGTGGAAAGTTACCAGGGGTGGAATGGGAAGTTAGTGGTGCTAGGGGGGTTACATCGCCCCTCGGGTGGTTTCTTATCTGAGGGGAACAGGGGTCTTGCCTTTCCGTCACATCGCGTAATCTTCCGACCGCCGGTCCCTATCTACCGCGTCTCCACCCACCTTTTGCGCAAATGGGTGAGGTGGTCACGTACATGGGCACCGGAGTGAGGTATAAGGATGAAGTTCGATAAGGGAAAGGGGTTTGGTAAACCTGAGTAAATTTTTGCCAGGCAAGTTTAGGAAATCTTGTGACTGGCAGCGTTCCCTGGTTGAATTCCCTGGTTGAACTCACAGCAGTGAATTGCTGGCCTATGAACAGGATGGTGGCCCGTTCCAGGCGGCTCTGAACGAACGAGACCGGCTTGTGCAGCAGGCATGGTCCGGAGGTGACAGCTAAAAGCAGCATCGCCAATGCACCTATTAGGGCAGAAATCAGGGTGGTTAGCCAAGGTGATCGATTGAACCAGGACTCGAACCAACCCTGTTGGGCTTCCCTGTCTCTCTGTCTCTGAGCCAGTCTGTTTGGGAGTTCCGCCATGGAGTCTCTCACGACTCCCGTGTGGTCTGCATAGAAGCAGCACTCCTCCTTCAAGGCGGCACACAGGCCCCCTCGCTGCATGAACAGGAGGTCCAGACCTCGCCTGTTCTGCAGGACCACTTCTGAGAGTGAGGAGACCGACTTCTCTAGAAAGGAGATGGATTTCTCGATCCTCTGCAGGTCCTCGTCAATTGTTGCCTGCAGCTGGGACAGTCCTTGGTGCTGGGTCCCCAGGGCTGAGACTCCTGTGGCCGTTCCGGCTGCTCCCAGGCCCAGCAGCATTGCCATAGTTATACTTGTTATTATTTCTCTTTTGTGGAGCCGGCTGGGTTCCTCGAAATGGCGATACACTTCTTCGAAATGGCGATACACTTCTTCGAAATGGCGATACACTTCTTCATCTGCGTGGTACAGGGCCCTAGGAACAATCAGACCTTGGACACAGAAGTCGTTAGAGTCCTCGAATTTGGCAAGGAACACACAGGGACTCACTCCGGATCGCTGGCAAACCCACATCCCAGGTGCGGACGGGACTGCCCACTTATTGTTTTTCCCGTTGGGTTTGACAATTTTGGTGCAGACGTTGCCTTTCCGCCCAGCTAGGGTGGCATTGCCAAAGCATCTGCCCCGGCCTGTGACCTGACTCAGGGTGATTCCTTTGCGAGGGGTGTCCCACCTGCACTGGTGAGGGGCGTTGGCTGAGGAGTAACTGAAGGGAGTGTTTAAAGCGACTCCTTCAGCAATTACTCTATGTATCTTGCTGGTAAAGAGCGCTGTTGGGGATGAAGGGGTGCGAGTTTGTAAGGTACAGAGGAAGGAAGAGGGGAATGAAGGAGGGGATGATAGAACTAGTAAAAGATGGGACCCCCTGGATTATTTGCCTCCTTCTGCCCTCCACCTTAGAATCCTCTTCTTCAAGCACCTCAAATGGCAGGTCTGGTTCTTCCCCCGGCTGCCATCTCATTACCACCTGCTCAAACTCCTCCTTCCACCTCTTCATCTTCCCCTGTGATAAACCCAGTATCCCCTCCAGTAACCACTCCCTCACAACCCCCTTCAGCCCCTCCAGTCCCTTCTGCACCACCACGAGTGCCTGCTCCACCTGCTGCATTCTCCACCCCTTCTCCAGCTCCGCTTAACATCCACTCGGGCTCTTCTCCCCCTCCTATTGCTGTCCCTTTACCTCCTCCTAGTTGGGACACAAACATCTCCTCGCCCAGTAAACAGCTATCAGCAAGTACACCTGCTGATGGGCAGAACGTTCAGGGTGACCCAGATGTCCCTCAAAGTAGTTTGGCATCTGGAGATGGGCCGTACTGTAGCACCAGATCCAAGAACTCCAAGGCAGAGAGACTCTTTCCCCTCAGAGAGGTTCCTATGGGAGGTGTTGGCTTTGTGAATGCTCCCCTAACTGCTTCTGAGGTGAGAGGATTCAAGAAAGAGTTGGGGCATTTAGTTGAGGACCCAGTGGGCATAGCCAACCAAACGGATCAATTTCTAGGTCCAAATATCTACACCTGGGGGGAGATGAATTCCACCCTGAGTATATTATTTTCCCCAGAAGAAGTCCAGATGATTAGGGCGGCTGGCATAAGAATTTGGGAGAAAGAGAACAGTCCAGGACCCCAGGTGCCATCAGGTGAACATAAATTGCCGCTGTGAAGGTAAGAAACAGAAGCAAGAGATAAATAGATAAGATCTTGAAAAATAGAACAGAAAACCAGTGAATTAAATGCACAGAAAAATAGGAGAATAAAAATACTTTGAGAAATACAATTTGAGAAATACAACTCCTTGCAAAATACAGAGTATGCAGAAGTTGATGAGAGAAACATGCAATCTATAGGAAAAGAGAAGTTAACCAATAACATTAACCAGAGAAACTGAGTTTTGATAAAATCATAACATTGCAGACCATTAATGCCTGTGTTTGAAAGCCCATTTCAGGCACTCTTCATCACTAATTCGACGGTGTAGACCAAAGGAAAAAGGTTGGACTCACATCACTCTCACCCCCTGGCATTGGACCAGGATTCAACATCAGATTTTTTCCCTCTGGCATTCTGGCATTGGACCAGACTGCACCCCATTCTCCCTCTGGCATTGGGCCAGAGCCCCAGTTTTTCTCTCTGGCATTGGGCCAGAGTCCACACCACTCCCACCTCTGGGCACTGGATAAAGGTTCATCCACATCACAAGTAAAGTTGACTCTCAGAAGGAAGAGTCAAAAAAGACTGAACTGCATGGAAAAAATTGGTGTCAGAGCTCTAACATTGCTTAAAATGTTTCAAGACTGTTCTGTGTAAACTGTGTTAAGTAAAAAGTTTAAGACTGTAAATAAGTAATTCTGGTTTAAGTTCCCCAGTTTAATTCTAAAGGCTCCAGGTTAATCCTCTACAGAGCACTCCCCTGGTGGGGGAAACCAAAATTGGCAGGGAACAGACCAAGAGAGGTTTAAGCAGAGAAGCGGGTAGAAGGGACTCTAAAGAGCTAACCCTGATTGTGTTCACCTCTCCCAATTGGTCCTTTATCAGAAAATAAAATAGTGTATTGGATAGCATACAATACTGCCATTTTAGGCAGCCGCTCCTAGGAGAGTGCCCCATAGGGGAAGCCTGGTTGTGCTTTCAATGTGATGCTGCTGAAACAAGCTCAGCAGATCTAGTAAAAAGCAAAGAAATGGTGAAAATGGTAAGAAAAATTGTTTGTAGCAAGTATTTATATGAGTGTACTGGAAAAGAGATAAACCCCTTTTGGAACACATTTCAGGGGAGCTCTAAACCTCCAGGTTTAATCTCTGATACCACAACACACTCCAAATTGTCAGGAGACTGGTCTGGCAGCTGCATTGCTTAGAGTGATAAGACCAATTTTCTTATTACCCAAAGAAACTGGATCAAGTTTGAGAGTTCCTATATATAATGATTTGAGAGAAATTAAACAAAACAGGCAAAGTGAAATAGAAATGGAGAAAATCCAAAATTGTAAAAGCCAAGTTCGGATCCCAGTATCTATGTTAAACAAAGTCATCCAGCTCCAGGCAGTATTAAAAATAAAGAATTCAATTATTAAGAACATTTCAAACGAAATAAAAATATTAGCATGTGTAAATAATCGAGATCAAACTCCTACACTTGATCCCAGTGGGTGGGAGAACCTGGAGATTTTCAAAAGGATGTATGGGAAAAGGTAGTTTTTCTGACTGTGTGTATACTTGAAGGATTGCTCTTTTTACTGTTTATCTGTTTTATTAAAATAGTACTTGCCGTGCAGACCAACCTGAAGAAACCAAGGAAAGTAACAAGGTTAAGTAACCATGATTACCAAAGTGCACAAGAGATTTATAGTAGATTCAAAATAAAAAAATTGTGATTTGATGCGAGCTTAAAATTTAAGCTCGATCAAAGTAAAAGAGGGGGGACTGTTATGAACGAAAATTCGGTTAATATTTTTTTTGTGAGAAAAAGTTACAAAGAGGCAGCCAGATCACTGGCCCTGCCCAAGTTCTGCGTGTTTTGTTATTGTAATCACGGGTCGTTGTGGCTAATTGCTCCTCTTGTATCACCAGAGCCTTGCCCGACGCTAAGTTTCACCTTTCCCAGAGTAGTGAAGACACCTGAGAAGGTGGAGGGGGTTATGCAAAGTGACTCCAAGACCAGAATGCTGAGTGGGCCCCCCCGCTGTACTGAGAAGACCCCAAAAACAACGAGCCAAATAAGAGTTGAGAGACTGGAGTGATGTCTGGATGTGAGGAGCGGAGCGCTGGGCCTGCAGAGATGCTGGAAACCTTCATTGTTCCTCACCCTGTCTTGAAAGCCCCCGGGCGAGGTCTGGGAGGAAGCGAGACCCGGACCGCGGTAGGAACATCTGACGGGGACGTCTCGCCCTAAAGAATCCTACGAGGGCTGGGATCGCCCGGCCTGCCCCTTGTGGACAGAGCTGTGCATATCCTCCTCCTCTGAGTCGCCCTGAGAAACGACGGACGCTGCTGATGACCCGTCGAGCCGCCCAATCCTGAGCTGATCGCTTTTACTGAAGGCGTTAAAAAGGAGAAGTCTCCTGGCCCTGTTTATTTCACCTTTTCCCCTCACATTTCCCACTTACCCCCTCACAATGCTCCCCCTTTTCTCCCCTCACATTTCCCTCTCTTTTCTCCCCTCACGTTTCCCCTTTTTCCCCTCACAATTCCTGCCGTTTTCTCCTCACAATTCTCTCTTTTCTCCCCTCACATTTTCCCGCCCTTTTCTCCCCTCACGATTCCCGCCCTTTTCCCCCCTCACGTTTCTCTCTCCTCTCCCCTCACATTTCCCTCCCTTTTCCCCTCACGTTCTCGGCCTGTTTTCCCCTCATGATTCCCGCCCTTTTCTCCCCTCCCATTCTCTCTTTTTCCCTCACATTTCTCTCTCTTTGACCTCATGATTCCTGCCCTTTTCTCCCTTTACATTTCCCTCTTTCCCCTCATGTATCTCTCACTTTTCCCTTCACATTTCTCTCACTTTTCCCCTCATATCTCTTTTCACATTTCTCTCCCTTCTCCCCTCACGTTTTTCTCCTCCCCTCATGATTCCTGCCCTTTTCCCCCTTACATTTCTCTCTTGTCCCTTCACATTTCCCTCCCTTTTGTCCCCTCACATTTCCCGCCCTTTTCTCCCCTCACGTTTCCCGCCCTTTTCTCCCCTGACGTTTCCAGCCCTTTTCTCCCCTCACGTTTCCAGCCCTTTTCTCCCCTCACATTTCCAGCCCTTTTCTCCCCTCACGTTTCTCTCTCCCCTCTCTTCTCCCCTTTCCCCCCCTCACATTTCCCTCTTTTTTTCCCTTCACATTTCTCTCTCTTTTCCCCTCACACTTCCCTCTCTTTTCCCTTCACATTTCCTCGCCTTTTCTCCCCTGACATTTTCCTCTCTTCTCCCCTCAGGTTCTCCACCCATTTTCCCCTCATGATTCCCGCCCTTTCCTCTCCTCACATTTCCCTCTTTTCCCCTCACATTTCCTTCTTTTCCCCTCACCTTCCCCACCCATTTTCCCCTCAAGTCTCCGGAGCTGCAGCATTAAAAGCTTTATTGAGGTCAGTGTTGGGAGAGAATAATTGGGGGGCAATTGAGGGGGGCAGTTATGGGGCAATTACAGGGCAGTTCTGGGGCAATTGCAGGCAGCTGTGGGGCTGTAACAGAGCTGTTCCAGGGCACTTATTGGGCAGTGCCAGGACACTTGTGGGTCAGAAATGGACATAGGACAGGACCACATCGCCCTTGATCTCCAGCACGTCCACGTGGGGCCCGACTGGCACCCGGTAGTGGAAATCGAAGAGCAGCTGCCCATTGGCGAACACATTGAAGCGATCGTTCTCACAGCAGATTGAAAGCTGGAGGGGAATAACACGGCACAAAGAGGGGGCTGTCACCTCAGAGGCCCCAAAATCATCCCAGGCACACCCAGAGTTACCCCAGAGACCTCAAAAATCACCTCAGAGACCCCCAGAGTTACCCCGGGGACTCCCAAAGTCACCCCAGGGACCCCCAAAGTGCCCCAGAGACCCTCAAAGTCACCCCAGATCCCAAATCCCACCCTGTGCCCCCTCCCCAGGACCTCAAACCCCCTCTGAGGACCCCAAATCCCCCCTTGCTCCCATCCCCATGACCCAAAACCCCCTCCAAGCCCCTCTGAGGACCCCAAATCCCACCCAAACCCCCTCTAAGGACCCCAAATCCCCTCCAAACCCCCTCTGTGCACCCCAAATCCCACCCAAACCCACTCCAAAACCCATCAGAAGACCCCAAACCCCCTCTAAGGACCCCAAATCCCACCCAAACCCACTCTGAGGACCACAAAACTCCCGCAAACCCACTCCAAACCCCTCTGAGCACCCCAAAACCCCCTCAGAACCCCAGACCCCCTCTCACATCGAAGAAGTGTTCGCGCAGGAAGGGGCTGCTGCAGCGCAGGTCCCTCTCCTCGCGGCCCCACGAGTCGCCCTGTAGGGAATTCCGCACCACGGCGTTGCCCTCTTCCATCCTGGGGTTCACGTGCAGCACGATGTCCCCAGTAGGGCCCACACGCAGGTTGATCTGAAACCTGGGGGATTTGGGGGCGTTTTTGGGGGTGATTTGGAGGGTTTGGGGGCGATTTTAGGGTGTTTGGGGGGGATTTTGGGGGGTTTGGAGGGGATTTGGGATGTTTGGAGGGGTTCAGGTGCAGCAGCGCGTCCCCACCCCGGCCCACCCGCAGGTCGATGTGGAACCTGGGGGGTTCAGGGAGGATTTTGGTGGAGTTTGGGAGCGATTTTTGGGGATTTGGGGGTGTTTGGGGGCGTTTCAGGGTAATTTTGGGGGCTGTGGGGGTCCTGGGGTGGTACCAGGGGGAGTTTGAGGAGGATTTGGGGGCATTTTGGAGGGTTTGGGGGGGATTTGGGGCATTTTGAGGGGATTTTGGGGGACATTTTGGGGTGCCTGGGGTGGTGAGGGGTGTTTGGGGAGATTTTGGGGTGTTTGGGGGGATTTGGGGGGGATTTAGGAGGTCCTGGGGTTGTGACAGGGGGGTTAGGGGGTATTTTGGGGTGTTTGGGGGGGATTTCTGGGATTTGGGGGTCCTGAGGTGTTGACGGAGGATTTGGGGTGGGGGCAGGTCAAAGACGGGGTCTTGTGAAAGATTTTTGGGGTGCTGGGGTGGATTTTGGGAGGTTTTGGGATCCTGGAGAATTTTGGGGACACAGACGGCTGTGGGGGGCTCAGGGGGATTTTGGGGAGGGGTCTCTGGGGGTCCCCAGTACCTCTTGGCGTTGCGGGGGACGAAGCCCTTGACGATGATGGTTTTTTTGGGGATCACCCCCCCCGGGATGGTGGCAATGAAGGGGACGGGCTGGGGGGGCACAAATGGGGGGCTCAGAGTGGGGTGAGACCCCCCGGGAGCCCCCAAATCACAACAGATCCCCCAGAACCCAAATCCCACCCTCAGAGACCCCAAAACCCCCAGACCCCCTCAAGCCACCCCAACACCCTCTGGGACCCCCAAATCCCACCTTGAGTCACCTCAGACTCCCCCGGGACCCCCAAATCCTCCCTTAAGTCACCCCAAACTCCCCAAATCCCCCCTTAAACCACCTCAAAACCCCCTGGGACCCCCAAATCCCCTCTTAAACCACCCGACCGCCCCCCCTTAAGTCACCCCAAAACCCCCAAATCCCTCCTTGAGTCACCCCAAACCCCCAAATCTCCCCCAAATCACCCCAAATCCCCCCGGGACCCACAAATCCCCCCCAAACTCACCGGGTGGAGGATGGGGGGCTGCGTCATCTCCTGTGGGGGACAATTTGGGGTCAACGAGGGGGGGTCGCACCTGGGGAACCCCCCTGATGGGTGAGGGGGGAATTTTGGGGTTCTGGTGAATTTTGGGGGGACCCCTCCCCACTTACCAGCAGGTCAGACTCGGAGCTGTTGACCTTGCGCTGGGGGGGAAACAGAGGTCAGGGGACCCCAGAATCATCTGGGGACCCCAAAATCCATTTGGGGACCCCCAAAATTTGCCTGGGAAACTCAAAATTCACCTGGGGACCCCCTAAATCCATTTGGGGATTCCCAAAATCCATCTGGGAGCCGCTAAAACCCACCTGGGCACCCCCAAACCCACCTGGGGACCCCAAAAAATCATTTGGGGACACCCCAGACTCACCAGGCCGACCGAAGAAGATGCGCCCTGCAAGGGAAGAGGGGGTGTCAGACGGGAAATTTGGGGTGCAGGGGGGATTTTGGGGTGCAGGGCTGGGGTTTGGGGTCTAGGGGTGGAATTTTGGGGTCGGGGTTGTTTTTAGGGTGCAGGGGTCATTTTTAGGGTGCAGATTTTGGGGTTCAGGGCGTTTTTGGGGTCTCACCCCTCCGCACAGCACCGAGGCTGAGAGCAGCTCCAGGTAAGGGGGGGTTCCAGGTGTGTTTTGGGGCTGTTTTTTGGGGTCCTGGGTTGGTTTTTTTTGGCCGTTTTTTTGGGTTCAGGGGTCATTTTTGGGGTGCGGGATCATTTTTGGGGTGCAGATTTTGGGGTTCAGGATATTTTTGGGGTTCAGGTCTCACCCCTCTGCCCATCACCGAGGCCGAGAGCAGCTCCAGGTCCCCGGCCACGGTCAGAGCCTTCACGTTCTCCGGGGGCATCCGGTGAGGGAACATCTGGTAGAAGCTTCCGTTCACCAGGATCTGGGGGAAAAAGGGAGAAAAACGGGGATCAGGGATCCCAAAATACACCTGGGACACCCCAAAATACACCTGGGACACCCCAAAATACCCTTGGAACCCCAAATACACCCCCAGGAATTCCAAAATATTCACCCAGAAATCCCAAATACACCCTGGGCACCCCCAAATCTCCCCTTGGGCACCCCAAATCCCCCCCTAAGGACCCCAAATCTCCCTCCAATGACCCCAAATCCCCTCCTTAGGTCATCAAACTCCCCCTTGGACACCCCAAATCCCCCCAAAGACCCCCCAAATCCCCCTGGGACCCCTCCCCATACCCGGTAGCCCTCGGGGGTGGCACTGATGACCATCTCGAAGGGTCCCCCCATCCGTTTCAGGATCCCAAACCCCCCCAGATCTCCCCCCAATGACCACAAATCCCCCCCTAAGGACCCCAAATCCTCCCCCAAGGACCCCCGGGACCCCTCCCCATACCCGGTAGCCCTCGGGGGTGACAACGATGATCATCTCGAAGACTTTGCCCCGTTGAAGGGGGGCCAGGTCCCGACTCAGCTCCTCCTCCCATCTCCCCCCGCGGCGGCTGTTGAACACCGTGACCCCAGCCCCAAATCGGGGATTGATGTGCAGGGCGATGTCCGCCTCCTCCAGGGTGCTCAGGGCCAGGTCAATGCGGAACCTGGGGACAGGAACGTCACCTGTGTGTCACCTGTGTCACCTCAGTGTCACCTGTGTCACCTCAGTGTCACCTGTGTGTCACCTGGGGTCACAGAGGGTCACCTCAATGTCCCCCGGGACCCCCACCCCAGCCAGGTAAGCCTGAACCTGAGGACAGGAATGCCACCTGTGTCACCCCAGTGTCACCCCATTGTCATCCAGTGTCACCCAATGTCACCCAGTACCCTCCAGTCCCTCCCAGTCCATCCCAGTATCCCCAATTCCCTCCCAGTCCCTCCCAGTGCCCTCCCAGTTTATCCCAGTCCCTCCCAAATGTCCCCAAATCCCATCCCAGTGCCCTGCCAGTCCCTCCCAGTCTATCCCAGTTTCCCCAATCCCCTCCCAGTCGCTCCCAGTCCCTCCCAGTGCCCCCCAATCCCATCCCAATCCCTCCCGGTCCCTCAAATCCCCCCTTAAATGTCACCAAATCCCCTCCCAATCTCCTCAAATCCCTCCCAGTCCCCCCCAATCCCCTCCCAATCCCCTCCCAGTCCCCCCCAGTCTCCCCCAGCGTTACCGCTCCGCTTGCGCTTTCACTACGCCCTGCACGCTCACGGCCATGCTCGGCCAGAGCCCCCCGGGCACCGGGGCCACGTAGGGCAGGGGCTGGAGGGGCACAGAAACGGGGGGTCAGGGGGGCCCGAATGGGGACAGGGACCCCGAAATGGGGACAGGGACCCCCCAAACCCCCTCCCCATTTTTGGGGTGCCCACAGCCCCATTTTTGGGGTGACAGGGATGCCCGAAATGTCCCCTCCAGGGTGACAGGGACCCCAAAATGGTAACAGGGACCCCAAATGTCCCCACCAGGGTGACAGGGACCCCAAATGTCCCTACCCGGGTGACAGGGTCCCCAAATTGTCCCTCCCAAGGATCCCCAAATGTCCCACAGAGCCCCACCAGCCCCATTTTCGGGGCGCCCCCTCCCCAGTTTTGGGGGTACCCACCGGGTTGTAGCTGGCCAGGTGACCGGGTGGGGACACGAACACCATGGTGGCAGCGAGGTGGCAGCGAGGTGACAGCGGTGACCAAAGTGTTGCCTTCTGATATAAGGCAAGGTGACCCACTCTGCAGGGTCTCTCGGGCCAAGGAGCACGCAAACACCAAGGTGGTGGATGGTCCAAAGGTGTTGATGAACTCTTCTCGTGGGGTTTTATAGTCTAAGGGGTCCCTACGTCACGGGGTATCTGCCTCTGCTATCTATGGTCAGCAAGGAGTGGAAAGTTACCAGGGGTGGAATGGGAAGTTAGTGGTGCTAGGGGGGTTACATCGCCCCTCGAGTGGTTTCTTATCTGAGGGGAACAGGGGTCTTGCCTTTCCGTCACATCGCGTAATCTTCCGACCGCCGGTCCCTATCTACCGCGTCTCCACCCACCTTTTGCGCAAATGGGTGAGGTGGTCACGTACATGGGCACCGGAGTGAGGTATAAGGATGAAGTTCGATAAGGGAAAGGGGTTTGGTAAACCTGAGTAAATTTTTGCCAGGCAAGTTTAGGAAATCTTGTGACTGGCAGTGTTCCCTGGTTGAATTCCCTGGTTGAACTCACAGCAGTGAATTGCTGGCCTATGAACAGGATGGTGGCCCGTTCCAGGCGGCTCTGAACGAACGAGACCAGCTTGTGCAGCAGGCATGGTCCGGAGGTGACAGCTAAAAGCAGCATCGCCAATGCACCTATTAGGGCAGAAATCAGGGTGGTTAGCCAAGGTGATCGATTGAACCAGGACTCGAACCAACCCTGTTGGGCTTCCCTGTCTCTCTGTCTCTGAGCCAGTCTGTTTGGGAGTTCCGCCATGGAGTCTCTCACGACTCCCGTGTGGTCTGCATAGAAGCAGCACTCCTCCTTCAAGGCGGCACACAGGCCCCCTCGCTGCATGAACAGGAGGTCCAGACCTCGCCTGTTCTGCAGGACCACTTCTGAGAGTGAGGAGACCGACTTCTCTAGAAAGGAGATGGATTTCTCGATCCTCTGCAGGTCCTCGTCAATTGTTGCCTGCAGCTGGGACAGTCCTTGGTGCTGGGTCGCCAGGGCTGAGACTCCTGTGGCCGTTCCGGCTGCTCCCAGGCCCAGCAGCATTGCCATAGTTATACTTGTTATTATTTCTCTTTTGTGGAGCCGGCTGGGTTCCTCGAAATGGCGATACACTTCTTCGAAATGGCGATACACTTCTTCGAAATGGCGATACACTTCTTCATCTGCGTGGTACAGGGCCCTAGGAACAATCAGACCTTGGACACAGAAGTCGTTAGAGTCCTCGAATTTGGCAAGGAACACACAGGGACTCACTCCGGATCGCTGGCAAACCCACATCCCAGGTGCGGACGGGACTGCCCACTTATTGTTTTTCCCGTTGGGTTTGACAATTTTGGTGCAGACGTTGCCTTTCCGCCCAGCTAGGGTGGCATTGCCAAAGCATCTGCCCCGGCCTGTGACCTGACTCAGGGTGATTCCTTTGCGAGGGGTGTCCCATCTGCACTGGTGAGGGGCGTTGGCTGAGGAGTAACTGAAGGGAGTGTTTAAAGCGACTCCTTCAGCAATTACTCTATGTATCTTGCTGGGTAAAGAGCGCTGTTGGGGATGAAGGGGTGCGAGTTTGTAAGGTACAGAGGAAGGAAGAGGGGAATGAAGGAGGGGATGATAGAACTAGTAAAAGATGGGACCCCCTGGATTATTTGCCTCCTTCTGCCCCTCCACCTTATAACCCTCTTCTTCAAGCACCTCAAATGGCAGGTCTGGTTCTTCCCCCGGCTGCCATCTCATTACCACCTGCTCCAACTCCTCCTTCCACCTCTTCAGCTTCCCTGTGATAAACCCAGTATCCCCTCCAGTAACCACTCCCTCACAACCCCCTTCAGCCCCTCCAGTCCCTTCTGCACCACCACGAGTGCCTGCTCCACCTGCTGCATTCTCCACCCCTTCTCCAGCTCCGCTTAACATCCACTCGGGCTCTTCTCCCCCTCCTATTGCTGTCCCTTTACCTCCTCCTAGTTGGGACACAAACATCTCCTCGCCCAGTAAACAGCTATCAGCAAATACACCTGCTGATGGGCAGAACGTTCAGGGTGACCCAGATGTCCTCAAAGTAGTTTGGCATCTGGAGATGGGCCATACTGTAGCACCAGATCCAAGAGCTCCAAGGCAGAGAGACTCTTTCCCCTCAGAGAGGTTCGTATGGGAGGTGTTGGCTTTGTGGATGCTCCCCTAACTGCTTCTGAGGTGAGAGGATTCAAGAAAGAGTTGGGGCATTCAGTTGAGGACCCAGTGGGCATAGCCAACCAAACGGATCAATTTCTAGGTCCAAATATCTACACCTGGGGGAGATGAATTCCACCCTGAGTATATTATTTTCCCCAGAAGAAGTCCAGATGATTAGGGCGGCTGGCATAAGAATTTGGGAGAAAGAGAACAGTCCAGGACCCCAGGTGCCATCAGGTGAACATAAATTGCCGCTGTGAAGGTAAGAAACAGAAGCAAGAGATAAATAGATAAGATCTTGAAAAATAGAACAGAAAACCAGTGAATTAAATGCACAGAAAAATAGGAGAATAAAAATACTTTGAGAAATACAATTTGAGAAATACAACTCCTTGCAAAATACAGAGTATGCAGAAGTTGATGAGAGAAACATGCAATCTATAGGAAAAGAGAAGTTAACCAATAACATTAACCAGAGAAACTGAGTTTTGATAAAATCATAACATTGCAGACCATTAATGCCTGTGTTTGAAAGCCCATTTCAGGCACTCTTCATCACTAATTCGACGGTGTAGACCAAAGGAAAAAGGTTGGACTCACATCACTCTCACCCCCTGGCATTGGACCAGGATTCAACATCAGATTTTTTCCCTCTGGCATTCTGGCATTGGACCAGACTGCACCCCATTCTCCCTCTGGCATTGGGCCAGAGCCCCAGTTTTTCTCTCTGGCATTGGGCCAGAGTCCACACCACTCCCACCTCTGGGCACTGGATAAAGGTTCATCCACATCACAAGTAAAGTTGACTCTCAGGAGGAAGAGTCAAAAAGACTGAACTGCATGGAAAAAATTGGTGTCAGAGCTCTAACATTGCTTAAAATGTTTCAAGACTGTTCTGTGTAAACTGTGTTAAGTAAAAAGTTTAAGACTGTAAATAAGTAATTCTGGTTTAAGTTCCCAGTTTAATTCTAAAGGCTCCAGGTTAATCCTCTACAGAGCACTCCCCTGGTGGGGGAAACCAAAATTGGCAGGGAACAGACCAAGAGAGGTTTAAGCAGAGAAGCGGGTAGAAGGGACTCTAAAGAGCTAACCCTGATTGTGTTCACCTCTCCCAATTGGTCCTTTATCAGAAAAATAAAATAGTGTATTGGATAGCATACAATACTGCCATTTTAGGCAGCCGCTCCTAGGAGAGTGCCCCATAGGGGAAGCCTGGTTGTGCTTTCAATGTGATGCTGCTGAAACAAGCTCAGCAGATCTAGTAAAAAGCAAAGAAATGGTGAAAATGGTAAGAAAAATTGTTTGTAGCAAGTATTTATATGAGTGTACTGGAAAAGAGATAAACCCCTTTTGGAACACATTTCAGGGGAGCTCTAAACCTCCAGGTTTAATCTCTGATACCACAACACACTCCAAATTGTCAGGAGACTGGTCTGGCAGCTGCATTGCTTAGAGTGATAAGACCAATTTTCTTATTACCCAAAGAAACTGGATCAAGTTTGAGAGTTCCTATATATAATGATTTGAGAGAAATTAAACAAAACAGGCAAAGTGAAATAGAAATGGAGAAAATCCAAATTGTAAAAGCCAAGTTCGGATCCCAGTATCTATGTTAAACAAAGTCATCCAGCTCCAGGCAGTATTAAAAATAAAGAATTCAATTATTAAGAACATTTCAAACGAAATAAAAATATTAGCATGTGTAAATAATCGAGATCAAACTCCTACACTTGATCCCAGTGGGTGGGAGAACCTGGAGATTTTCAAAAAGGATGTATGGGAAAAGGTAGTTTTTCTGACTGTGTGTATACTTGAAGGATTGCTCTTTTTACTGTTTATCTGTTTTATTAAAATAGTACTTGCCGTGCAGACCAACCTGAAGAAACCAAGGAAAGTAACAAGGTTAAGTAACCATGATTACCAAAGTGCACAAGAGATTTATAGTAGATTCAAAATAAAAAAATTGTGAGTTGATGCGAGCTTAAAATTTAAGCTCGATCAAAGTAAAAGAGGGGGGACTGTTATGAACGAAAATTCGGTTAATATTTTTTTGTGAGAAAAAGTTACAAAGAGGCAGCCAGATCACTGGCCCTGCCCAAGTTCTGCGTGTTTTGTTATTGTAATCACGGGTCGTTGTGGCTAATTGCTCCTCTTGTATCAGCAGAGCCTTGCCCAACGCTAAGTTTCACCTTTCCCAGAGTAGTGAAGACACCTGAGAAGGTGGAGGGGGTTATGCAAAGTGACTCCAAGACCAGAATGCTGAGTGGGCCCCCCTCTGTACTGAGAAGACCCCAAAAACAACGAGCCAAATAAGAGTTGAGAGACTGGAGTGATGTCTGGATGTGAGGAGCGGAGCGCTGGGCCTGCAGAGATGCTGGAAACCTTCATTGTTCCTCACCCTGTCTTGAAAGCCCCCGGGCCAGGTCTGGCAGGAAGCGAGACCCGGACCGCGGTAGGAACATCTGACGGGGACGTCTCGCCCTAAAGAATCCTACGAGGCCGTGATTCCTCAGCCCTGCCCCTTGTGGACAGAGCTGTGCATATCCTCCTCCTCTGAGTCGCCCTGAGAGGCGACGGACGCTGCCGACCCGTCGAGCCGCCCAATCCTGAGCTGATCGCTTTTAATGAGGGCATTAAAAAGGAGAAGAAGTCTCCTGGCCCTGTTTATTTCACCTTTTCCCCTCACATTTCCCACTTACCCCCTCACAATGCTCCCCCTTTTGTCCCCTCACATCTCCCTCTCTTTTCTCCCCTCACGTTTCCCCCTTTTTCCCTTCACAATGCCTGCCGTTTTCTCCTCACAATTCTCTCTTTTCTCCCCTCACATTTTCCCGCCCTTTTCTCCCCTCACGATTCCCGCCCTTTTTCCCCCTCACGTTTCTCTCTCCTCTCCCCTCACATTTCCCTCCCTTTTCCCCTCACGTTCCGGCCTGTTTCCCCTCATGATTCCCGCCCTTTTCTCCCCTCCCCATTCTCTCTTTTCCCCTCACATTTCTGTCTCTTTGACCTCATGATTCCTGCCCTTTTCTCCCTTCACATTTCCCTCTTTTCCCCTCATATCTCCCTTCACATTTCTCTCCCTTCTCTCCTCACGTTTTTCTCCTCCCCTCATGATTCCTGCCCTTTTCCCCCTTACATTTCTCTCTTGTCCCCTCACATTTCCTGCCCTTTTCTCCCCTCACATTTCCTGCCCTTTTCTCCCCTCACGTTTCTCTCTCCCCTCTCTTCTCCTCTTTTCCCCCTCACATTTCCCTCTCTTTTCCCTTCACACTTCTCTCTCTTTTCCCCTCACACTTCCCTCTCTTTTCCCTTCACATTTCCTCACCTTTTCTCCCCTCACATTTTCCTCTCTTCTCCCCTCAGGTTCTCCACCCATTTTCCCCTCACGATTCCCGCCCTTTCCTCTCCTCACATTTCCCTCTTTTCCCCTCACATTTCCCTCCCTTTTCCCTCACCTTCCCCACCCATTTTCCCCTCAAGTCTCCGGAGCTGCAGCATTAAAAGCTTTATTGAGGTCAGTGTCGGGAGAGGATAATTGGGGGGCAACTGAGGGGGGCAGTTATGGGGCAATTACAGGGCAGTTCTGGGGCAATTGCAGGCAGCTGTGGGGCTGTAACAGAGCTGTTCCAGGGCACTTATTGGGCAGTGCCAGGACACTTGTGGGTCAGAAATGGACATAGGACAGGACCACATCGCCCTTGATCTCCAGCACGTCCACGTGGGGCCCGACTGGCACCCGGTAGTGGAAATCGAAGAGCAGCTGCCCATTGGCGAACACATTGAAGCGATCGTTCTCACAGCAGATTGAAAGCTGGAGGGGAATAACACGGCACAAAGAGGGGGCTGTCACCTCAGAGGCCCCAAAATCATCCAGGCACACCCAGAGTTACCCAGAGACCTCAAAAATCACCTCAGAGACCCCCAGAGTTACCCCGGGGACTCCCAAAGTCACCCCAGGGACCCCCAAAGTGCCCCAGAGACCCTCAAAGTCACCCCAGATCCCAAATCCCACCCTGTGCCCCCTCCCCAGGACCTCAAACCCCCTCTGAGGACCCCAAATCCCCCCTTGCTCCCATCCCCATGACCCAAAACCCCCTCCAAGCCCCTCTGAGGACCCCAAATCCCACCCAAACCCCCTCTAAGGACCCCAAATCCCCTCCAAACCCCCTCTGTGCACCCCAAATCCCACCCAAACCCACTCCAAAACCCATCAGAAGACCCCAAACCCCCTCTAAGGACCCCAAATCCCACCCAAACCCACTCTGAGGACCACAAAACTCCCGCAAACCCACTCCAAACCCCTCTGAGCACCCCAAAACCCCCTCAGAACCCCAGACCCCCTCTCACATCGAAGAAGTGTTCGCGCAGGAAGGGGCTGCTGCAGCGCAGGTCCCTCTCCTCGCGGCCCCACGAGTCGCCCTGTAGGGAATTCCGCACCACGGCGTTGCCCTCTTCCATCCTGGGGTTCACGTGCAGCACGATGTCCCCAGTAGGGCCCACACGCAGGTTGATCTGAAACCTGGGGATTTGGGGGCGTTTTTGGGGGTGATTTGGAGGGTTTGGGGGCGATTTAGTGTTTGGGGGGGATTTTGGGGGGTTTGGAGGGGATTTGGGATGTTTGGAGGGGTTCAGGTGCAGCAGCGCGTCCCCACCCCGGCCCACCCGCAGGTTGATGTGGAACCTGGGGGGTTCAGGGAGGATTTTGGTGGAGTTTGGGAGCGATTTTTGGGGATTTGGGGGTGTTTGGGGGCGTTTCAGGGTAATTTTGGGGGCTGTGGGGGTCCTGGGGTGGTACCAGGGGGAGTTTGAGGAGGATTTGGGGGGCATTTTGGAGGGTTTGGGGGGGATTTGGGGCATTTTGAGGGGATTTTGGGGGACATTTTGGGGTGCCTGGGGTGGTGAGGGGTGTTTGGGGAGATTTTGGGGTGTTTGGGGGGATTTGGGGGGGATTTAGGAGGTCCTGGGGTTGTGACAGGGGGGTTAGGGGGTATTTTGGGGTGTTTGGGGGGGATTTCTGGGATTTGGGGGTCCTGAGGTGTTGACGGAGGATTTGGGGTGGGGGCAGGTCAAAGACGGGGTCTTGTGAAAGATTTTTGGGGTGCTGGGGTGGATTTTGGGAGGTTTTGGGATCCTGGGAGAATTTTGGGGACACAGACGGCTGTGGGGGCTCAGGGGGATTTTGGGGAGGGGTCTCTGGGGGTCCCCAGTACCTCTTGGCGTTGCGGGGACGAAGCCCTTGACGATGATGGTTTTTTTGGGGATCACCCCCCCCGGGATGGTGGCAATGAAGGGGACGGGCTGGGGGGGCACAAATGGGGGGCTCAGAGTGGGGTGAGACCCCCCCGGGAGCCCCCAAATCACAACAGATCCCCCAGAACCCAAATCCCACCCTCAGAGACCCCCAAAACCCCCAGACCCCCTCAAGCCACCCCAACACCCTCTGGGACCCCCAAATCCCACCTTGAGTCACCTCAGACTCCCCCGGGACCCCCAAATCCTCCCTTAAGTCACCCCAAACTCCCCAAATCCCCCCTTAAACCACCTCAAAACCCCCTGGGACCCCCAAATCCCCTCTTAAACCACCCGACCGCCCCCCCTTAAGTCACCCCAAAACCCCCAAATCCCTCCTTGAGTCACCCCAAACCCCCAAATCTCCCCAAATCACCCCAAATCCCCCCGGGACCCACAAATCCCCCCCAAACTCACCGGGTGGAGGATGGGGGGCTGCGTCATCTCCTGTGGGGGACAATTTGGGGTCAACGAGGGGGGGTCGCACCTGGGGAACCCCCCTGATGGGTGAGGGGGGAATTTTGGGGTTCTGGTGAATTTTGGGGGACCCCTCCCCACTTACCAGCAGGTCAGACTCGGAGCTGTTGGCCTTGCGCTGGGGGGGAAACAGAGGTCAGGGGACCCCAGAATCATCTGGGGACCCCCAAAATCCATTTGGGGACCCCCAAAATTTGCCTGGGAAACTCAAAATTCACCTGGGGACCCCCTAAATCCATTTGGGGATTCCCAAAATCCATCTGGGAGCCGCTAAAACCCACCTGGGCACCCCCAAACCCACCTGGGGACCCCCAAAAAATCATTTGGGGACACCCCAGACTCACCAGGCCGACCGAAGAAGATGCGCCCTGCAAGGGAAGAGGGGGTGTCAGACGGGAAATTTGGGGTGCAGGGGGGGATTTTGGGGTGCAGGGCTGGGGTTTGGGGTCTAGGGGTGGAATTTTGGGGTCGGGGTTGTTTTTAGGGTGCAGGGGTCATTTTTAGGGTGCAGATTTTGGGGTTCAGGGCGTTTTTGGGGTCTCACCCCACCGCACAGCACCAAGGCTGAGAGCAGCTCCAGGTAAGGGGGGGTTCCAGGTGTGTTTTGGGGCTGTTTTTTGGGGTCCTGGGTTGGTTTTTTTTTGGCCGTTTTTTGGGTTCAGGGGTCATTTTTGGGGTGCGGGATCATTTTTGGGGTGCAGATTTTGGGGTTCAGGATATTTTTGGGGTTCAGGTCTCACCCCTCTGCCCATCACCGAGGCCGAGAGCAGCTCCAGGTCCCCGGCCACGGTCAGAGCCTTCACGTTCTCCGGGGGCATCCGGTGAGGGAACATCTGGTAGAAGCTTCCGTTCACCAGGATCTGGGGGAAAAAGGGAGAAAAACGGGGATCAGGGATCCCAAAATACGCGTGGGACACCCCAAAATACACCTGGGACACCCCAAAATACCCTTGGAACCCCAAATACACCCCCAGGAATTCCAAAATATTCACCCAGAAATCCCAAATACACCCTGGGCACCCCCAAATCTCCCCTTGGGCACCCCAAATCCCCCCTAAGGACCCCAAATCTCCCTCCAATGACCCCAAATCCCCTCCTTAGGTCATCAAACTCCCCCTTGGACACCCCAAATCCCCCAAAGACCCCCCAAATCCCCCTGGGACCCCTCCCCATACCCGGTAGCCCTCGGGGGTGGCACTGATGACCATCTCGAAGGGTCCCCCCATCCGTTTCAGGATCCCAAACCCCCCCAGATCTCCCCCCAATGACCACAAATCCCCCCCTAAGGACCCCAAATCCTCCCCCAAGGACCCCCGGGACCCCTCCCCATACCCGGTAGCCCTCGGGGGTGACAACGATGATCATCTCGAAGACTTTGCCCCGTTGAAGGGGGGCCAGGTCCCGACTCAGCTCCTCCTCCCATCTCCCCCCGCGGCGGCTGTTGAACACCGTGACCCCAGCCCCAAATCGGGGATTGATGTGCAGGGCGATGTCCGCCTCCTCCAGGGTGCTCAGGGCCAGGTCAACGCGGAACCTGGGGACAGGAACGTCACCTGTGTGTCACCTGTGTCACCTCAGTGTCACCTGTGTCACCTCAGTGTCACCTGTGTGTCACCTGGGGTCACAGAGGGTCACCTCAATGTCCCCCGGGACCCCCACCCCAGCCAGGTAAGCCTGAACCTGAGGACAGGAGTGCCACCTGTGTCACCCCAGTGTCACCCCAGTGTCATCCAGTGTCACCCAATGTCACCCAGTACCCTCCAGTCCCTCCCAGTCCATCCCAGTATCCCCAATTCCCTCCCAGTCCCTCCCAGTGCCCTCCCAGTTTATCCCAGTCCCTCCCAAATGTCCCCAAATCCATCCCAGTGCCCTGCCAGTCCCTCCCAGTCTATCCCAATTTCCCCCAATCCCTCCCAGTCGCTCCCAGTCCCTCCCAGTGCCCCCCAATCCCATCCCAATCCCTCCCGGTCCCTCAAATCCCCCCTTAAATGTCACCAAATCCCCTCCCAATCTCCTCAAATCCCCTCCCAGTCCCCCCCAATCCCCTCCCAATCCCCTCCCAGTCCCCCCCAGTCTCCCCCAGCGTTACCGCTCCGCTTGCGCTTTCACTACGCCCTGCACGCTCACGGCCATGCTCGGCCAGAGCCCCCCGGGCACCGGGGCCACGTAGGGCAGGGGCTGGAGGGGCACAGAAACGGGGGGTCAGGGGGGCCTGAATGGGGACAGGGACCCCCCAAAATGGGGACAGGGACCCCCCAAACCCCCTCCCCATTTTTGGGGTGCCCACAGCCCCATTTTTGGGGTGACAGGGATGCCCGAAATGTCCCCTCCAGGGTGACAGGGACCCCAAAATGGTAACAGGGACCCCAAATGTCCCCACCAGGGTGACAGGGACCCCAAATGTCCCTACCCGGGTGACAGGGTCCCCAAATTGTCCCTCCCAAGGATCCCCAAATGTCCCACAGACCCCACCAGCCCCATTTTCGGGGCGCCCCCTCCCCAGTTTTGGGGGTACCCACCGGGTTGTAGCTGGCCAGGTGACCGGGTGGGGACACGAACACCATGGTGGCAGCGAGGTGGCAGCGAGGTGACAGCGGTGACCAAAGTGTTGCCTTCTGATGTAAAGCAAGGTGACCCACTCTGCAGGGTCTCTCGGGCCAAGGAGCACGCAAACACCGAGGTGGTGGATGGTCCAAAGGTGTTGATGAACTCTTCTCGTGGGGTTTTATAGTCTAAGGGGTCCCTACGTCACGGGGGTATCTGCCTCTGCTATCTATGGTCAGCAAGGAGTGGAAAGTTACCAGGGGTGGAATGGGAAGTTAGTGGTGCTAGGGGGGTTACATCGCCCCTCGGGTGGTTTCTTATCTGAGGGGAACAGGGGTCTTGCCTTTCCGTCACATCGCGTAATCTTCCGACCGCCGGTCCCTATCTACCGCGTCTCCACCCACCTTTTGCGCAAATGGGTGAGGTGGTCACGTACATGGGCACCGGAGTGAGGTATAAGGATGAAGTTCGATAAGGGAAAGGGGTTTGGTAAACCTGAGTAAATTTTTGCCAGGCAAGTTTAGGAAATCTTGTGACTGGCAGCGTTCCCTGGTTGAATTCCCTGGTTGAACTCACAGCAGTGAATTGCTGGCCTATGAACAGGATGGTGGCCCGTTCCAGGCGGCTCTGAACGAACGAGACCAGCTTGTGCAGCAGGCATGGTCCGGAGGTGACAGCTAAAAGCAGCATCGCCAATGCACCTATTAGGGCAGAAATCAGGGTGGTTAGCCAAGGTGATCGATTGAACCAGGACTCGAACCAACCCTGTTGGGCCTCCCTGTCTCTCTGTCTCTGAGCCAGTCTGTTTGGGAGTTCCGCCATGGAGTCTCTCACGACTCCCATGTGGTCTGCATAGAAGCAGCACTCCTCCTTCAAGGCGGCACACAGGCCCCCTCGCTGCATGAACAGGAGGTCCAGACCTCGCCTGTTCTGCAGGACCACTTCTGAGAGTGAGGAGACCGACTTCTCTAGAAAGGAGATGGATTTCTCGATCCTCTGCAGGTCCTCGTCAATCGTTGCCTGCAGCTGGGACAGTCCTTGGTGCTGGGTCGCCAGGGCTGAGACTCCTGTGGCCGTTCCGGCTGCTCCCAGGCCCAGCAGCATTGCCATAGTTATACTTGTTATTATTTCTCTTTTGTGGAGCCGGCTGGGTTCCTCGAAATGGCGATACACTTCTTCGAAATGGCGATACACTTCTTCGAAATGGCGATACACTTCTTCATCTGCGTGGTACAGGGCCCTAGGAACAATCAGACCTTGGACACAGAAGTCGTTAGAGTCCTCGAATTTGGCAAGGAACACACAGGGACTCACTCCGGATCGCTGCAAACCCACATCCCAGGTGCGGACGGGACTGCCCACTTATTGTTTTTCCCGTTGGGTTTGACAATTTTGGTGCAGACGTTGCCTTTCCGCCCAGCTAGGGTGGCATTGCCAAAGCATCTGCCCCGGCCTGTGACCTGACTCAGGGTGATTCCTTTGCGAGGGGTGTCCCATCTGCACTGGTGAGGGGCGTCGGCTGAGGAGTAACTGAAGGGAGTGTTTAAAGCGACTCCTTCAGCAATTACTCTATGTATCTTGCTGGGTAAAGAGCGCTGTTGGGGATGAAGGGGTGCGAGTTTGTAAGGTACAGAGGAAGGAAGAGGGGAATGAAGGAGGGGATGATAGAACTAGTAAAAGATGGGACCCCCTGGATTATTTGCCTCCTTCTGCCCCTCCACCTTATAACCCTCTTCTTCAAGCACCTCAAATGGCAGGTCTGGTTCTTCCCCCAGCTGCCATCTCATTACCACCTGCTCCAACTCCTCCTTCTACCTCTTCAGCTTCCCTGTGATAAACCCAGTATCCCCTCCAGTAACCACTCCCTCAGAACCCCCTTCAGCCCCTCCAGTCCCTTCTGCACCACCACGAGTGCCTGCTCCACCTGCTGCATTCTCCACCCCTTCTCCAGCTCCGCTTAACATCCACTCGGGCTCTTCTCCCCCTCCTATTGCTGTCCCTTTACCTCCTCCTAGTTGGGACACAAACATCTCCTCGCCCAGTAAACAGCTATCAGCAAATACACCTGCTGATGGGCAGAACGTTCAGGGTGACCCAGATGTCCCTCAAAGTAGTTTGGCATCTGGAGATGGGCCGTACTGTAGCACCAGATCCAAGAGCTCCAAGGCAGAGAGACTCTTTCCCCTCAGAGAGGTTCCTATGGGAGGTGTTGGCTTTGTGGATGCTCCCCTAACTGCTTCTGAGGTGAGAGGATTCAAGAAAGAGTTGGGGCATTTAGTTGAGGACCCAGTGGGCATAGCCAACCAAGCGGATCAATTTCTAGGTCCAAATATCTACACCTGGGGGGAGATGAATTCCACCCTGAGTATATTATTTTCCCCAGAAGAAGTCCAGATGATTAGGGCGGCTGGCATAAGAATTTGGGAGAAAGAGAACAGTCCAGGACCCCAGGTGCCATCAGGTGAACATAAATTGCCGCTGTGAAGGTAAGAAACAGAAGCAAGAGATAAATAGATAAGATCTTGAAAAATAGAACAGAAAACCAGTGAATTAAATGCACAGAAAAATAGGAGAATAAAAATACTTTGAGAAATACAATTTGAGAAATACAACTCCTTGCAAAATACAGAGTATGCAGAAGTTGATGAGAGAAACATGCAATCTATAGGAAAAGAGAAGTTAACCAATAACATTAACCAGAGAAACTGAGTTTGATAAAATCATAACATTGCAGACCATTAATGCCTGTGTTTGAAAGCCCATTTCAGGCACTCTTCATCACTAATTCGACGGTGTAGACCAAAGGAAAAAGGTTGGACTCACATCACTCTCACCCCCTGGCATTGGACCAGGATTCAACATCAGATTTTTTCCCTCTGGCATTCTGGCATTGGACCAGACTGCACCCCATTCTCCCTCTGGCATTGGGCCAGAGCCCCAGTTTTTCCCTCTGGCATTGGGCCAGAGTCCACACCACTCCCACCTCTGGGCACTGGATAAAGGTTCATCCACATCACAAGTAAAGTTGACTCTCAGAAGGAAGAGTCAAAAAAGACTGAACTGCATGGAAAAAATTGGTGTCAGAGCTCTAACATTGCTTAAAATGTTTCAAGACTGTTCTGTGTAAACTGTGTTAAGTAAAAAGTTTAAGACTGTAAATAAGTAATTCTGGTTTAAGTTCCCCAGTTTAATTCTAAAGGCTCCAGGTTAATCCTCTACAGAGCACTCCCCTGGGGGGGAAACCAAAATTGGCAGGGAACAGACCAAGAGAGGTTTAAGCAGAGAAGCGGGTAGAAGGGACTCTAAAGAGCTAACCCTGATTGTGTTCACCTCTCCCAATTGGTCCTTTATCAGAAAAATAAAAGAGTGTATTGGATGGCACACAATACTGCCACTTTTAGGCAGCCGCTCCTAGGAGAGTGCCCCATAGGGGAAGCCTGGTTGTGCTTTCAATGTGATGCTGCTGAAACAAGCTCAGCAGATCTAGTAAAAAGCAAAGAAATGGTGAAAATGGTAAGAAAAATTGTTTGTAGCAAGTATTTATATGAGTGTACTGGAAAAGAGATAAACCCCTTTTGGAACACATTTCAGGGGAGCTCTAAACCTCCAGGTTTAATCTCTGATACCACAACACACTCCAAATTGTCAGGAGACTGGTCTGGCAGCTGCATTGCTTAGAGTGATAAGACCAATTTTCTTATTACCCAAAGAAACTGGATCAAGTTTGAGAGTTCCTATATATAATGATTTGAGAGAAATTAAACAAAACAGGCAAAGTGAAATAGAAATGGAGAAAATCCAAAATTGTAAAAGCCAAGTTCGGATCCCAGTATCTATGTTAAACAAAGTCATCCAGCTCCAGGCAGTATTAAAAATAAAGAATTCAATTATTAAGAACATTTCAAACGAAATAAAAATATTAGCATGTGTAAATAATCGAGATCAAACTCCTACACTTGATCCCAGTGGGTGGGAGAACCTGGAGATTTTCAAAAAGGATGTATGGGAAAAGGTAGTTTTTCTGACTGTGTGTATACTTGAAGGATTGCTCTTTTTACTGTTTATCTGTTTTATTAAAATAGTACTTGCCGTGCAGACCAACCTGAAGAAACCAAGGAAAGTAACAAGGTTAAGTAACCATGATTACCAAAGTGCACAAGAGATTTATAGTAGATTCAAAATAAAAAAATTGTGAGTTGATGCGAGCTTAAAATTTAAGCTCGATCAAAGTAAAAGAGGGGGGACTGTTATGAACGAAAATTCGGTTAATATTTTTTTTGTGAGAAAAAGTTACAAAGAGGCAGCCAGATCAGTGGCCCTGCCCAAGTTCTGCGTGTTTTGTTATTGTAATCACGGGTCGTTGTGGCTAATTGCTCCTCTTGTATCAGCAGAGCCTTGCCCGACGCTAAGTTTCACCTTTCCCAGAGTAGTGAAGACACCTGAGAAGGTGGAGGGGGTTATGCAAAGTGACTCCAAGACCAGAATGCTGAGTGGGCCCCCTCTGTACTGAGAAGACCCCAAAAACAACGAGCCAAATAAGAGTTGAGAGACTGGAGTGATGTCTGGATGTGAGGAGCGGAGCGCTGGGCCTGCAGGGATGCTGGAAACCTTCATTGTTCCTCACCCTGTCTTGAAAGCCCCGGGCGAGGTCTGGGAGGAAGCGAGACCCGGACCGCGGTAGGAACATCTGACGGGGACGTCTCGCCCTAAAGAATCCTACGAGGGCTGGGATCGCCCAGCCCTGCCCCTTGTGGACAGAGCTGTGCATATCCTCCTCCTCTGAGTCGCCCTGAGAAACGACGGACGCTGCTGATGACCCGTCGAGCCGCCCAATCCTGAGCTGATCGCTTTTACTGAAGGCGTTAAAAAGGAGAAGTCTCCTGGCCCTGTTTATTTCACCTTTTCCCCTCACATTTCCCACTTACCCCCTCACA